>NW_024599803.1:0-178395 GCF_016772045.2 Ovis aries | reverse complement strand
GATCCGTGAGCTTCCAGGACGGCAGAGCTCCAGCTCTGCTCAGAGGCCCGATCTGGCAGAGTTGCTGGCACGAGGCTGCTCTGCCCTGGGCGAGCCTTGCCCAGACTTGCCTCGCTGCTAGTCTTCCTGCCCAGGAAGGAGCAGGCTGGGCGAGGCTGGGAGACTCCACTGGCGCCTTCCTGGCCTCAGCTCCGCTCCTGCCTTGCCTTTGCACCTAGGCCCCAGGCGTCCTTGGGGAGGGCTTAGGGGCCGGTGGCTTGCACACTGCCAAGGGGCTCCAGCAGGAAGAGCTCTGTGTGAGGGAAGGAAGGGCTAGTGCAGGGCTCCTCCAGCCGTTGCTTGGACGCCCAGACTCAGCGCTGCACGGAGTGCACCAGGCTCCCAGGGTCCCTGGCTGGGGTCTGCAGCCCACACACCCGGAGGCTGACTCCTGGGCGCCCAGCAGCTGCCTCACACACGTAGCTTCCTAGCGCTCTCCTCCCCAGCCGAGACGTGTGCAGCTGGTTGGGGCCTGCCCCTGCGTGCCTGGGCTCCCGCCCACAGCCCCAGCTCAGGGCAAGCAGCCCCTGAGCCAAGACCTGCAGGAGGCGCAGAGCGCCCCACCCGGAAGCCGAGTGAACAGCTGGCGGGAGGCGAGCCTCCTCGAGGGAAGCAGAGGCAGCTCCAGCCTCGTTTGGCTCAAGCCCTACTTGGCTGGAGCCGAGTGCGCCTCCAGGACGGCAGAGCTCCAGCTCTGCTCAGAGGCCCGATCTGGCAGAGTTGCTGGCGCGAGGCTGCTCTGCCCTGGGCGAGCCTTGCCCAGACTTGCCTCGCTGCTAGGCTTCCTTCCCAGGAAGGAGCAGGCTGTGCGAGGCTGGGAGACGCCACTGGCGCCTTCCTGACCTCAGCTCCGCTCCTGCCTTGCCTTTGCACCTAAGCCCCAGGCGTCCTTGGGGAGGGCTTGGGGCCGGTGGCTTGAACACTGCCAAGGGCTCCAGCAGGAAGAGCTCTGTGAGAGCGAAGGAGAAGGGCTAGTGCAGGGCTCCTCCAGCCGTTGCTTGGCCGCCCAGACTCAGCGCTGCACGGAGTGCACCAGGCTCCCAGGGTCCCTGGCTGGGGTCTGCAGCCCCGCACACCCGGAGGCTGACTCCTGGGCGCCCAGCAGCTGCCTCACACACGTAGATTTCCCTAGCGCTCTCTCCCCAGCAGAGACGTGTGCAGCTGGTTGGGGCCTGCCCCTGCGTGCCTGGGCTCCCGCCCACCCCAGCTCAGGCAAGCAGCCCCTGAGCCAAGACCTGCAGGAGGCGCAGAGCGCCCCCACCTGGAAGCCGAGTGAACAGCTGGCGGGGAGACGAGCCTCCTCGAGGGAAGATGAGGCAGCGCAGCCTCGTTTGGCTCAAGCCCTACTTGGCTGGAGCCGAGTGCGCCTCCAGGACGGCAGAGCTCCAGCTCTGCTCAGAGGCCCGATCTGGCAGAGTTGCTGGCGCGAGGCTGCTCTGCCCTGGGCGAGCCTTGTCCAGAATTGCCTCACTGCTAGGCTTCCTTCCCAGGAAGGAGCAGGCTGCGCGAGGCTGGGAGACGCCACTGGCGCCTTCCTGACCTCAGCTCCGCTCCTGCCTTGCCTTTGCACATTGGCCCCAGGCGTCCTTGGGGAGGGCTTAGGGACGGTGGCTTGCACACTGCCAAGGGCTCCAGCAGGAAGAGCTCTGTGTGAGCGAAGGGAAGGGCTAGTGCAGGGCTCCTCCAGCCGTTGCTTGGCCGCCCAGACTCAGCGCTGCACAGAGCACCAGGCTCCCAGGGCCCTGGCTGGGGTCTGCAGCCCCACACCCCCGGAGGCTGACTCCTGGGGCGCCCAGCAGCTGCCTCACACACGTAGCTTCCCTAGCGCTCCCCTCCCCAGCAGAGACGTGTGCAGCTGGTTGGGGCCTGCCCCTGCGTGCCTGGGCTCCCGCCCACAGCCCCAGCTCAGGGCAAGCAGCCCCTGAGCCAAGACCTGCAGGAGGCGCAGAGCGCCCCCACCTGGAAGCCGAGTGAACAGCTGGCGGGAGGCGAGCCTCCTCGGGGAAGAAGAGGCAGCCCAGCCTCGTTTGGCTCAAGCCCTACTTGGCTGGAGCCGAGTGCGCCTCCAGGACGGCAGAGCTCCAGCTCTGCTCAGAGGCCCGATCTGGCAGAGTTGCTGGCGCGAGGCTGCTCTGCCCTGGGCGAGCCTTGCCCAGACTTGCCTCACAGCTAGGCTTCCTGCCCAGGAAGGAGCAGGCTGCGCGCGGCTGGGAGACGCCACTGGCGCCTTCCTGACCTCAGCTCCGCTCCTGCCTTGCCTTTGCACCTAGGCCCCAGGCGTCCTTGGGGAGGGCTTAGGGGCCGGTGGCTTGCACACTGCCAAGGGCTCCAGCAGGAAGAGCTCTGTGAGTGAAGGAAAGGGCTAGTGCAGGGCTCCTCCAGCCGTTGCTTGGCCGCCCAGACTCAGCGCTGCACAGGAGCACCAGGCTCCCAGGGTCCCTGGCTGGGGTCTGCAGCCCCACACCCGGAGGCTGACTCCTGGGCGCCCAGCAGCTGCCTCACACACGTAGCTTCCTAGCGCTCTCCTCCCCAGCAGAGACGTGTGCAGCTGGTTGGGGCCTGCCCCTGCGTGCCTGGGCTCCCGCCCACAGCCCCAGCTCAGGGCAAGCAGCCCCTGAGCCAAGACCTGCAGGAGGCGCAGCGCGCCCCCACCTGGAAGCCGAGTGAACAGCTGGCGGGAGGCGAGCCTCCTCGAAGGAAGAAGAGGCAGCGCAGCCTCGTTTGGCTCAAGCCCTACTTGGCTGGAGCCGAGTGCGCCTCCAGGACGGCAGAGCTCCAGCTCTGCTCAGAGGCCCGATCTGGCAGAGTTGCTGGCGCGAGGCTGCTCTGCCCTGGGCGAGCCTTGTCCAGACTTGCCTCACTGCTAGGCTTCCTTCCCAGGAAGGAGCAGGCTGCACGAGGCTGGGAGACGCCACTGGCGCCTTCCTGACCTCAGCTCCGCTCCTGCCTTGCCTTTGCACCTAGGCCCCAGGCGTCCTTGGGAGGGCTTAGGGGCGGTGGCTTGCACACTGCCAAGGGCTCCAGCAGGAAGAGCTCTGTGTGAGCGAAGGAAGGGCTAGTGCAGGGCTCCTCCAGCCGTTGCTTGGCCGCCCAGACTCAGCGCTGCACGGAGTGCACCAGGCTCCCAGGGTCCCTGGCTGGGGTCTGCAGCCCCACACACCCGGAGGCTGACTCCTGGGCGCCCAGCAGCTGCCTCTCACACGTAGCTTCCCTAGCGCTCTCCTCCCCAGCAGAGACGTGTGCAGCTGGTTGGGGCCTGCCCCTGCGTGCCTGGGCTCCCGCCCACAGCCCCAGCTCAGGGCAGCCCCTGAGCCAAGACCTGCAGGAGGCGCCCGGGGAAAGCAGAGGCAGCAGCCCAGCCTCGTTTGGCTCAAGCCCTACTTGGCTGGAGCCGAGTGCGCTTCCAGGACGGCAGAGCTCCAGCTCTGCTCAGAGGCCCGATCTGGCAGAGTTGCTGGCGCGAGGCTGCTCTGCCCTGGGCGAGCCTTGCCCAGACTTGCCTCACAGCTAGGCTTCCTGCCCAGGAAGGAGCAGGCTGCGCGGCTGGGAGACGCCACTGGCGCCTTCCTGACCTCAGCTCCGCTCCTGCCTTGCCTTTGCACCTAGGCCCCAGGCGTCCTTGGGGAGGGCTTAGGGGACGGTGGCTTGCACACTGCCAAGGGCTCCAGCAGGAAGAGCTCTGTGTGAGGGAAGGAAGGGGCTAGTGCAGGGCTCCTCCAGCCGTTGCTTGGCCGCCCAGACTCAGCGCTGCACGGAGTGCACCAGGCTCCCAGGGGCCCTGGCTGGGGTCTGCAGCCCCACACACCCGGAGGCTGACTCCCTGGGCGCCCAGCAGCTGCCTCACACACGTAGCTTCCCTAGCGCTCTCCTCCCCAGCAGAGACGTGTGCAGCTGGTTGGGGCCTGCCCCTGCGTGCCTGGGCTCCCGCCCACAGCCTCAGCTCAGGGCAAGCAGCCCCTGAGCCAAGACCTGCAGGAGGCGCAGAGCGACCCCACCTGGAAGCCGAGTGAACAGCTGGCGGGGAGGCGAGCCTCCTCGAGGGAAGAAGAGGCAGCCCAGCCTCGTTTGGCTCAAGCCCTACTTGGCTGGAGCCGAGTGCGCCTCCAGGACGGCAGAGCTCCAGCTCTGCTCAGAGGCCCGATCTGGCAGAGTTGCTGGCGCGAGGCTGCTCTGCCCTGGGCGAGCCTTGCCCAGACTTGCCTCACAGCTAGGCTTCCTTCCCGGGAAGGAGCAGGCTGCGCGTGGCTGGGAGACGCCACTGGCGCCTTCCTGACCTCAGCTCCGCTCCTGCATTGCCTTTGCACCTAGGCCCCAGGCGTCTTTGGGGAGGGCTTAGGGGACGGTGGCTTGCACACTGCCAAGGGCTCCAGCAGGAAGAGCTCTGTGTGAGCGAAGGGAAGGGCTAGTGCAGGGCTCCTCCAGCCGTTGCTTGGCCGCCCAGACTCAGCGCTGCACGGAGTGCACCAGGCTCCCAGGGTCCCTGGCTGGGGTCTGCAGCCCCACACACCCGGAGGCTGACTCCTGGGCGCCCAGCAGCTGCCTCACACACGTGAGTTTCCTAGTGCTCTCCTCCCCAGCAGAGACGTGTGCAGCTGGTTGGGGCCTGCCCCTGCGTGCCTGGGCTCCCGCCCACAGCCCCAGCTCAGGGCAAGCAGCCCCTGAGCCAAGACCTGCAGGAGGCGCAGAGCGCCCCCACCTGGAAGCCGAGTGAACGGCTGGCGGGAGGCGAGCCTCCTCGAGGGAAGAAGAGGCAGCTCAGCCTCGTTTGGCTCAAGCCCTACTTGGCTGGAGCTGAGTGCGCCTCCAGGACGGCAGAGCCCCAGCTCTGCTCAGAGGCCCGATCTGGCAGAGTTGCTGGCGCGAGGCTGCTCTGCCCTGGGCGAGCCTTGCCCAGACTTGCCTCACAGCTAGGCTTCCTTCCCAGGAAGGAGCAGGCTGCGCGCGGCTGGGAGACGCCACTGGCGCCTTCCTGACCTCAGCTCCGCTCCTGCCTTGCCTTTGCACCTAGGCCCCAGGCGTCCTTGGGGAGGGCTTAGGGACGGTGGCTTGCACACTGCCAAGGGCTCCAGCAGGAAGAGCTCTGTGTGAGCGAAGGGAAGGGCTAGTGCAGGGCTCCTCCAGCCGTTGCTTGGCCGCCCAGACTCAGCGCTGCACGGAGTGCACCAGGCTCCCAGGGACCCTGGCTGGGGTCTGCAGCCCCACACACCCGGAGGCTGACTCCCTGGGCGCCCAGGAGCTGCCTCACACACGTAGCTTCCCTAGCGCTCTCCTCCCCAGCAGAGACGTGTGCAGCTGGTTGGGGCCTGCCCCTGCGTGCCTGGGCTCCCGCCCACAGCCCCAGCTCAGGGCAAGCAGCCCCTGAGCCAAGACCTGCAGGAGGCGCAGAGCGCCCCCACCTGGAAGCCGAGTGAACAGCTGGCGGGGAGGCGAGCCTCCTCGAGGGAAGAAGAGGCAGCCCAGCCTCGTTTGGCTCAAGCCCTACTTGGCTGGAGCCGAGTGCGCCTCCAGGACGGCAGAGCTCCAGCTCTGCTCAGAGGCCCGATCTGGCAGAGTTGCTGGCGCGAGGCTGCTCTGCCCTGGGCGAGCCTTGCCCAGACTTGCCTCACAGCTAGGCTTCCTTCCCAGGAAGGAGCAGGCTGCGCGCGGCTGGGAGACGCCACTGGCGCCTTCCTGACCTCAGCTCCGCTCCTGCCTTGCCTTTGCACCTAGGCCCCAGGCGTCCTTGGGGAGGGCTTAGGGACGGTGGCTTGCACACTGCCAAGGGCTCCAGCAGGAAGAGCTCTGTGTGAGCGAAGGAGAGGGCTAGTGCAGGGCTCCTCCAGCCGTTGCTTGGCCGCCCAGACTCAGCGCTGCACGGAGTGCACCAGGCTCCCAGGGTCCCTGGCTGGGGTCTGCAGCCCCACACACCCGGAGGCTGACTCCTGGGCGCCCAGCAGCTGCCTCACACACGTAGCTTCCCTAGCGCTCTCCTCCCAGCAGAGACGTGTGCAGCTGGTTGGGGCCTGCCCCTGCGTGCCTGGGCTCCCGCCCACAGCCCCAGCTCAGGGCAAGCAGCCCCTGAGCCAAGACCTGCAGGAGGCGCCTGGAAGCCGAGTGAACAGCGAGCGAGGCAGCCCAGCCTCGTTTGGCTCAAGCCCTACTTGGCTGGAGCCGAGTGCGCCTCCAGGACGGCAGAGCTCAGCTCTGCTCAGAGGCCCGATCTGGCAGAGTTGCTGGCGCGAGGCTGCTCTGCCCTGGGCGAGCCTTGCCCAGACTTGCCTCACAGCTAGGCTTCCTGCCCAGGAAGGAGCAGGCTGCGCGCGGCTGGGAGACGCCACTGGCGCCTTCCTGACCTCAGCTCCGCTCCTGCCTTGCCTTTGCACCTAGGCCCCAGGCGTCTTGGGGAGAGCTTAGGGACGGTGGCTTGCACACTGCCAAGGGCTCCAGCAGGAAGAGCTCTGTGTGAGCGAAGGAAAGGGCTAGTGCAGGGCTCCTCCAGCCGTTGCTTGGCCGCCCAGACTCAGCGCTGTACGGAGTGCACCAGGCTCCCAGGGTCCCTGGCTGGGGTCTGCAGCCCACACACCCGGAGGCTGACTCCTGGGCGCCCAGCAGCTGCCTCACACACGTAGCTTCCCTAGCGCTCTCCTCCCCAGCAGAGACGTGTGCAGCTGGTTGGGGCCTGCCCCTGCGTGCCTGGGCTCCCGCCCACAGCCCCAGCTCAGGGCAAGCAGCCCCTGAGCCAAGACCTGCAGGAGGCGCAGGCGCCCCCACCTGGAAGCCGAGTGAACGGCTGGCGGGGAGGCCTCCTCGAGGGAAGAAGAGGCAGCTCAGCCTCGTTTGGCTCAAGCCCTACTTGGCTGGAGCCGAGTGCGCCTCCAGGACGGCAGAGCTCCAGCTCTGCTCAGAGGCCCGATCTGGCAGAGTTGCTGGCGCGAGGCTGCTCTGCCCTGGGCGAGCCTTGCCCAGACTTGCCTCACAGCTAGGCTTCCTTCCCAGGAAGGAGCAGGCTGCGCGCGGCTGGGAGACGCCACTGGCGCCTTCCTGACCTCAGCTCCGCTCCTGCCTTGCCTTTGCACCTAGGCCCCAGGCGTCCTTGGGGAGGGCTTAGGGGACGGTGGCTTGCACACTGCCAAGGGCTCCAGCAGGAAGAGCTCTGTGTGAGCGAAGGACAGGGCTAGTGCAGGGCTCCTCCAGCCGTTGCTTGGCCGCCCAGACTCAGCGCCGCACGGAGTGCACCAGGCTCCCAGGGTCCCTGGCTGGGGTCTGCAGCCCCACACACCCGGAGGCTGACTCCCGGGCGCCCAGCAGCTGCCTCACACACGTAGCTTCCGCTCTCCTCCCCAGCAGAGACGTGTGCAGCTGGTTGGGGCCTGCCCCTGCGTGCCTGGGCTCCCGCCCACAGCCCCAGCTCAGGGCAAGCAGCCCCTGAGCTAAGATCTGCAGGAGGCGCAGAGCGCCCCACCTGGAAGCCGAGTGAACGGCTGGCGGGAGGCGAGCCTCCTCGAGGAAGAAGAGGCAGCCCAGCCTCGTTTGGCTCAAGCCCTAGTTGGCTGGAGCCGAGTGCGCCTCCAGGACGGCAGAGCTCCAGCTCTGCTCAGAGGCCCGATCTGGCAGAGTTGCTGGCGCGAGGCTGCTCTGCCCTGGGGCGAGCCTTGCCCAGACTTGCCTCACAGCTAGGCTTCCTTCCCAGGAAGGAGCAGGCTGCGCGCGGCTGGGAGACGCCACTGGCGCCTTCCTGACCTCAGCTCCGCTCCTGCCTTGCCTTTGCACCTAGGCCCCAGGCGTCCTTGGGGAGGGCTTAGGGGACGGTGGCTTGCACACTGCCAAGGGCTCCAGCAGGAAGAGCTCTGTGTGAGCGAAGGAAAGGGCTAGTGCAGGGCTCCTCCAGCCGTTGCTTGGCCGCCCAGACTCAGCGCTGCACGGAGTGCACCAGGCTCCCAGGGTCCCTGGCTGGGGTCTGCAGCCCCACACACCCGGAGGCTGACTCCTGGGCGCCCAGCAGCTGCCTCACACACGGGACAGCTTCCCTAGCGCTCTCCTCCCCAGCAGAGACGTGTGCAGCTGGTTGGGGCCTGCCCCTGCGTGCCTGGGCTCCCGCCCACAGCCCCAGCTCAGGGCAAGCAGCCCCTGAGCCAAGACCTGCAGGAGGCGCAGAGCGCCCCACCTGGAAGCCGAGTGAACGGCTGGCGGGAGGCGAGCCTCCTCGAGGGAAGAAGAGGCAGCCCAGCCTCGTTTGGCTCAAGCCCTACTTGGCTGGAGCCGAGTGCGCCTCCAGGACGGCAGAGCTCCAGCTCTGCTCAGAGGCCCGATCTGGCAGAGTTGCTGGCGCGAGGCTGCTCTGCCCTGGGCGAGCCTTGCCCAGACTTGCCTCACAGCTAGGCTTCCTTCCCAGGAAGGAGCAGGCTGCGCGCGGCTGGGAGACGCCACTGGCGCCTTCCTGACCTCAGCTCCGCTCCTGCCTTGCCTTTGCACCTAGGCCCCAGGCGTCCTTGGGGAGGGCTTAGGGACGGTGGCTTGCACACTGCCAAGGGCTCCAGCAGGAAGAGCTCTGTGTGAGCGAAGGAAAGGGCTAGTGCAGGGCTCCTCCAGCCGTTGCTTGGCCGCCCAGACTCAGCGCTGCACGGAGTGCACCAGGCTCCCAGGGTCCCTGGCTGGGGTCTGCAGCCCCACACACCCGGAGGCTGACTCCTGGGCGCCCAGCAGCTGCCTCACACACGTAGCTTCCTAGCGCTCTCCTCCCCAGCAGAGACGTGTGCAGCTGGTTGGGGCCTGCCCCTGCGTGCCTGGGCTCCCGCCCACAGCCCCAGCTCAGGGCAAGCAGCCCCTGAGCCAAGACCTGCAGGAGGCGCAGGCGCCCCACCTGGAAGCCGAGTGAACGGCTGGCGGGAGGCGAGCCTCCTCGAGGGAAGAGGCAGCCCAGCCTCGTTTGGCTCAAGCCCTACTTGGCTGGAGCCGAGTGCGCCTCCAGGACGGCAGAGCTCCAGCTCTGCTCAGAGGCCCGATCTGGCAGAGTTGCTGGCGCGAGGCTGCTCTGCCCTGGGCGAGCCTTGCCCAGACTTGCCTCACAGCTAGGCTTCCTTCCCAGGAAGGAGCAGGCTGCGCGCGGCTGGGAGACGCCACTGGCGCCTTCCTGACCTCAGCTCCGCTCCTGCCTTGCCTTTGCACCTAGGCCCCAGGCGTCCTTGGGGAGGGCTTAGGGACGGTGGCTTGCACACTGCCAAGGGCTCCAGCAGGAAGAGCTCTGTGTGAGCGAAGGAAAGGGGCTAGTGCAGGGCTCCTCCAGCCGTTGCTTGGCCGCCCAGACTCAGCGCTGCACGGAGTGCACCAGGCTCCCAGGGTCCCTGGCTGGGGTCTGCAGCCCCACACACCCGGAGGCTGACTCCTGGGGCGCCCAGCAGCTGCCTCACACACGTAGCTTCCTAGCGCTCTCCTCCCCAGCAGAGACGTGTGCAGCTGGTTGGGGGCCTGCCCCTGCGTGCCTGGGCTCCCGCCCACAGCCCCAGCTCAGGGCAAGCAGCCCCTGAGCCAAGACCTGCAGGAGGCGCAGAGCGCCCCACCTGGAAGCCGAGTGAACGGCTGGCGGGAGGCGAGCCTCCTCGAGGAAGAAGAGGCAGCCCAGCCTCGTTTGGCTCAAGCCCTACTTGGCTGGAGCCGAGTGCGCCTCCAGGACGGCAGAGCTCCAGCTCTGCTCAGAGGCCCGATCTGGCAGAGTTGCTGGCGCGAGGCTGCTCTGCCCTGGGCGAGCCTTGCCCAGACTTGCCTCACAGCTAGGCTTCCTTCCCAGGAAGGAGCAGGCTGCGCGCGGCTGGGAGACGCCACTGGCGCCTTCCTGACCTCAGCTCCGCTCCTGCCTTGCCTTTGCACCTAGGCCCCAGGGCGTCCTTTGGGAGGCTTAGGGACGGTGGCTTGCACACTGCCAAGGGCTCCAGCAGGAAGAGCTCTGTGTGAGCGAAGGAAAGGGCTAGTGCAGGGCTCCTCCAGCCGTTGCTTGGCCGCCCAGACTCAGCGCTGCACGGAGTGCACCAGGCTCCCAGGGTCCCTGGCTGGGGTCTGCAGCCCCACACACCCGGAGGCTGACTCCTGGGCGCCCAGCAGCTGCCTCACACACGTAGCTTCCCTAGCGCTCTCCTCCCCAGCAGAGACGTGTGCAGCTGGTTGGGGCCTGCCCCTGCGTGCCTGGGCTCCCGCCCACAGCCCCAGCTCAGGGCAAGCAGCCCCTGAGCCAAGACCTGCAGGAGGCGCAGAGCGCCCCACCTGGAAGCCGAGTGAACGGCTGGCGGGAGGCGAGCCTCCTCGAGGAAGAAGAGGCAGCCCAGCCTCGTTTGGCTCAAGCCCTACTTGGCTGGAGCCGAGTGCGCCTCCAGGACGGCAGAGCTCCAGCTCTGCTCAGAGGCCCGATCTGGCAGAGTTGCTGGCGCGAGGCTGCTCTGCCCTGGGCGAGCCTTGCCCAGACTTGCCTCACAGCTAGGCTTCCTTCCCAGGAAGGAGCAGGCTGCGCGCGGCTGGGAGACGCCACTGGCGCCTTCCTGACCTCAGCTCCGCTCCTGCCTTGCCTTTGCACCTAGGCCCCAGGCGTCCTTGGGGAGGGCTTAGGGACGGTGGCTTGCACACTGCCAAGGGCTCCAGCAGGAAGAGCTCTGTGTGAGCGAAGGGAAGAGGCTAGTGCAGGGCTCCTCCAGCCGTTGCTTGGCCGCCCAGACTCAGCGCTGCACGGAGTGCACCAGGCTCCCAGGGTCCCTGGCTGGGGTCTGCAGCCCCACACACCCGGAGGCTGACTCCTGGGCGCCCAGCAGCTGCCTCACACACGTAGCTTCCTAGCGCTCTCCTCCCAGCAGAGACGTGTGCAGCTGGTTGGGGCCTGCCCCTGCGTGCCTGGGCTCCCGCCCACAGCCCCAGCTCAGGGCAAGCAGCCCCTGAGCCAAGACCTGCAGGAGGCGCAGAGCGCCCCACCTGGAAGCCGAGTGAACGGCTGGCGGGAGGCGAGCCTCCTCGAGGAAGAAGAGGCAGCCCAGCCTCGTTTGGCTCAAGCCCTACTTGGCTGGAGCTGAGTGCGCCTCTAGGACGGCAGAGCTCCAGCTCTGCTCAGAGGCCCGATCTGGCAGAGTTGCTGGCGCGAGGCTGCTCTGCCCTGGGCGAGCCTTGCCCAGACTTGCCTCACAGCTAGGCTTCCTTCCCAGGAAGGAGCAGGCTGCGCGAGGCTGGGGGACGCCACTGGCGCCTTCCTGACCTCAGCTCCGCTCCTGCCTTGCCTTTGCACCTAGGCCCCAGGCGTCCTTGGGGAGGGCTTAGGGGACGGTGGCTTGCACACTGCCAAGGGCTCCAGCAGGAAGAGCTCTGTGTGAGCGAAGGGAAGGCTAGTGCAGGGCTCCTCCAGCCGTTGCTTGGCCGCCCAGACTCAGCGCTGCACGGAGTGCACCAGGCTCCCAGGGTCCCTGGCTGGGGTCTGCAGCCCCACACACCCGGAGGCTGACTCCTGGGGCGCCCAGCAGCTGCCTCACACACGTAGCTTCCCTAGCTCTCCTCCCCAGCAGAGACGTGTGCAGCTGGTTGGGGCCTGCCCCTGCGTGCCTGGGCTCCCGCCCACGCCCCAGCTCAGGGCAAGCAGCCCCTGAGCCCAAGACCTCAGGAGGCGCAGAGCGCCCCACCTGGAAGCCGAGTGAACGGCTGGCGGGAGGCGAGCCTCCTCGAGGAAGAAGAGGCAGCCCAGCCTCGTTTGGCTCAAGCCCTACTTGGCTGGAGCCGAGTGCGCCTCCAGGACGGCAGAGCTCCAGCTCTGCTCAGAGGCCCGATCTGGCAGAGTTGCTGGCGCGAGGCTGCTCTGCCCTGGGCGAGCCTTGCCCAGACTTGCCTCACAGCTAGGCTTCCTTCCCAGGAAGGAGCAGGCTGCACGTGGCTGGGAGACGCCCCTGGCGCCTTCCTGACCTCAGCTCCGCTCCTGCCTTGCCTTTGCACCTAGGCCACAGGCGTCCTTGGGGAGGGCTTTGGGGACGGTGGCTTGCACACTGCCAAGGGCTCCAGCAGGAAGAGCTCTGTGTGAGCGAAGGAAAGGACTAGTGCAGGGCTCCTCCAGCCGTTGCTTGGCCGCCCAGACTCAGCGCTGCACGGAGTGCACCAGGCTCCCAGGGGCCCTGGCTGGGGTCTGCAGCCCCACACACCCGGAGGCTGACTCCCTGGGCGCCCAGCAGCTGCCTCACACACGTAGCTTCCCTAGCGCTCTCCTCCCCAGCAGAGACGTGTGCAGCTGGTTGGGGCCTGCCCCTGCGTGCCTGGGCTCCCGCCCACAGCCCCAGCTCAGGGCAAGCAGCCCCTGAGCCAAGACCTGCAGGAGGCGCAGAGCGACCCACCTGGAAGCCGAGTGAACGGCTGGCGGGGAGGCGAGCCTCCTCGAGGGAAGAAGAGGCAGCCCAGCCTCGTTTGGCTCAAGCCCTACTTGGCTGGAGCCGAGTGCGCCTCCAGGACGGCAGAGCTCCAGCTCTGCTCAGAGGCCCGATCTGGCAGAGTTGCTGGCGCGAGGCTGCTCTGCCCTGGGCGAGCCTTGCCCAGACTTGCCTCACAGCTAGGCTTCCTTCCCAGGAAGGAGCAGGCTGCGCGCGGCTGGGAGACGCCACTGGCGCCTTCCTGACCTCAGCTCCGCTCCTGCCTTGCCTTTGCACCTAGGCCCCAGGCGTCCTTGGGGAGGGCTTAGGGTACGGTGGCTTGCACACTGCCAAGGGCTCCAGCAGGAAGAGCTCTGTGCGAGCGAAGGGAAGGGCTAGTGCAGGGCTCCTCCAGCCGTTGCTTGGCCGCCCGGACTCAGCGCTGCACGGAGTGCACCAGGCTCCCAGGGTCCCTGGCTGGGGTCTGCAGCCCCACACACCCGGAGGCTGACTCCTGGGGCGCCCAGCAGCTGCCTCACACACGTAGCTTCCCTAGTGCTCTCCTCCCCAGCAGAGACGTGTGCAGCTGGTTGGGGCCTGCCCCTGCGTGCCTGGGCTCCCGCCCCCAGCCCCAGCTCAGGGCAAGCAGCCCCTGAGCCAAGACCTGCAGGAGGCGCAGAGCGCCCCCACCTGGAAGCCGAGTGAACGGCTGGCGGGAGGCGAGCCTCCTCGAGGAAGAAGAGGCAGCCCAGCCTCGTTTGGCTCAAGCCCTACTTGGCTGGAGCCGAGTGCGCCTCCAGGACGGCAGAGCTCCAGCTCTGCTCAGAGGCCCGATCTGGCAGAGTTGCTGGCGCGAGGCTGCTCTGCCCTGGGCGAGCCTTGCCCAGACTTGCCTCACAGCTAGGCTTCCTTCCCAGGAAGGAGCAGGCTGCGCGCGGCTGGGAGACGCCACTGGCGCCTTCCTGACCTCAGCTCCGCTCCTGCCTTGCCTTTGCACCTAGGCCCCAGGCGTCCTTGGGGAGGGCTTAAGGGACGGTGGCTTGCACACTGCCAAGGGCTCCAGCAGGAAGAGCTCTGTGTGAGCGAAGGGAAGGGCTAGTGCAGGGCTCCTCCAGCCGTTGCTTGGCCGCCCAGACTCAGCGCTGCACGGAGTGCACCAGGCTCCCAGGGTCCCTGGCTGGGGTCTGCAGCCCCACACACCCGGAGGCTGACTCCTGGGCGCCCAGCAGCTGCCTCACACACGTAGCTTCCTAGCGCTCTCCTCCCCAGCAGAGACGTGTGCAGCTGGTTGGGGCCTGCCCCTGCGTGCCTGGGCTCCCGCCCACAGCCCCAGCTCAGGGCAAGCAGCCCCTGAGCCAAGACCTGCAGGAGGCGCAGAGCGCCCCACCTGGAAGCCGAGTGAACGGCTGGCGGGAGGCGAGCCTCCTCGAGGAAGAAGAGGCAGCCCAGCCTCGTTTGGCTCAAGCCCTACTTGGCTGGAGCCGAGTGCGCCTCCAGGACGGCAGAGCTCCAGCTCTGCTCAGAGGCCCGATCTGGCAGAGTTGCTGGCGCGAGGCTGCTCTGCCCTGGGCGAGCCTTGCCCAGACTTGCCTCACAGCTAGGCTTCCTTCCCAGGAAGGAGCAGGCTGCGCGCGGCTGGGAGACGCCACTGGCGCCTTCCTGACCTCAGCTCCGCTCCTGCCTTGCCTTTGCACCTAGGCCCCAGGCGTCCTTGGGGAGGGCTTAGGGGACGGTGGCTTGCACACTGCCAAGGGCTCCAGCAGGAAGAGCTCTGTGTGAGCGAAGGAAAGGGCTAGTGCAGGGCTCCTCCAGCCGTTGCTTGGCCGCCCAGACTCAGCGCTGCACGGAGTGCACCAGGCTCCCAGGGTCCCTGGCTGGGGTCTGCAGCCCCACACACCCGGAGGCTGACTCCTGGGCGCCCAGCAGCTGCCTCACACACGTAGCTTCCTAGCGCTCTCCTCCCCAGCAGAGACGTGTGCAGCTGGTTGGGGCCTGCCCCTGCGTGCCTGGGCTCCCGCCCAACCCCAGCTCAGGGCAAGCAGCCCCTGAGCCAAGACCTGCAGGAGGCGCAGAGCGCCCCACCTGGAAGCCGAGTGAACGGCTGGCGGGAGGCGAGCCTCCTCGAGGAAGAAGAGGCAGCCCAGCCTCGTTTGGCTCAAGCCCTACTTGGCTGGAGCCGAGTGCGCCTCCAGGACGGCAGAGCTCCAGCTCTGCTCAGAGGCCCGATCTGGCAGAGTTGCTGGCGCGAGGCTGCTCTGCCCTGGGCGAGCCTTGCCCAGACTTGCCTCACAGCTAGGCTTCCTTCCCAGGAAGGAGCAGGCTGCGCGCGGCTGGGAGACGCCACTGGCGCCTTCCTGACCTCAGCTCCGCTCCTGCCTTGCCTTTGCACCTAGGCCCCAGGCGTCCTTGGGGAGGGCTTAGGGACGGTGGCTTGCACACTGCCAAGGGCTCCAGCAGGAAGAGCTCTGTGTGAGCGAAGGAAAGGGCTAGTGCAGGGCTCCTCCAGCCGTTGCTTGGCCGCCCAGACTCAGCGCTGCACGGAGTGCACCAGGCTCCCAGGGTCCCTGGCTGGGGTCTGCAGCCCCACACACCCGGAGGCTGACTCCTGGGCGCCCAGCAGCTGCCTCACACACGTAGCTTCCCTAGCGCTCTCCTCCCCAGCAGAGACGTGTGCAGCTGGTTGGGGCCTGCCCCTGCGTGCCTGGGCTCCCGCCCACAGCCCCAGCTCAGGGCAAGCAGCCCCTGAGCCAAGACCTGCAGGAGGCGCAGAGCGCCCCACCTGGAAGCCGAGTGAACGGCTGGCGGGAGGCGAGCCTCCTCGAGGGAAGAAGAGGCAGCCCAGCCTCGTTTGGCTCAAGCCCTACTTGGCTGGAGCCGAGTGCGCCTCCAGGACGGCAGAGCTCCAGCTCTGCTCAGAGGCCCGATCTGGCAGAGTTGCTGGCGCGAGGCTGCTCTGCCCTGGGCGAGCCTTGCCCAGACTTGCCTCACAGCTAGGCTTCCTTCCCAGGAAGGAGCAGGCTGCGCGCGGCTGGGAGACGCCACTGGCGCCTTCCTGACCTCAGCTCCGCTCCTGCCTTGCCTTTGCACCTAGGCCCCAGGCGTCCTTGGGGAGGGCTTAGGGGACGGTGGCTTGCACACTGCCAAGGGCTCCAGCAGGAAGAGCTCTGTGTGAGCGAAGGAAAGGCTAGTGCAGGGCTCCTCCAGCCGTTGCTTGGCCGCCCAGACTCAGCGCTGCACGGAGTGCACCAGGCTCCCAGGGTCCCTGGCTGGGGTCTGCAGCCCCACACACCCGGAGGCTGACTCCTGGGCGCCCAGCAGCTGCCTCACACACGTAGCTTCCTAGCGCTCTCCTCCCCAGCAGAGACGTGTGCAGCTGGTTGGGGCCTGCCCCTGCGTGCCTGGGCTCCCGCCCACAGCCCCAGCTCAGGGCAAGCAGCCCCTGAGCCAAGACCTGCAGGAGGCGCAGAGCGCCCCACCTGGAAGCCGAGTGAACGGCTGGCGGGAGGCGAGCCTCCTCGAGGGAAGAAGAGGCAGCCCAGCCTCGTTTGGCTCAAGCCCTACTTGGCTGGAGCCGAGTGCGCCTCCAGGACGGCAGAGCTCCAGCTCTGCTCAGAGGCCCGATCTGGCAGAGTTGCTGGCGCGAGGCTGCTCTGCCCTGGGCGAGCCTTGCCCAGACTTGCCTCACAGCTAGGCTTCCTTCCCAGGAAGGAGCAGGCTGCGCGCGGCTGGGAGACGCCACTGGCGCCTTCCTGACCTCAGCTCCGCTCCTGCCTTGCCTTTGCACCTAGGCCCCAGGCGTCCTTGGGGAGGGCTTAGGGACGGTGGCTTGCACACTGCCAAGGGCTCCAGCAGGAAGAGCTCTGTGTGAGCGAAGGAAAGGGCTAGTGCAGGGCTCCTCCAGCCGTTGCTTGGCCGCCCAGACTCAGCGCTGCACGGAGTGCACCAGGCTCCCAGGGTCCCTGGCTGGGGTCTGCAGCCCCACACACCCGGAGGCTGACTCCTGGGCGCCCAGCAGCTGCCTCACACACGTAGCTTCCTAGCGCTCTCCTCCCCAGCAGAGACGTGTGCAGCTGGTTGGGGCCTGCCCCTGCGTGCCTGGGCTCCCGCCCACAGCCCCAGCTCAGGGCAAGCAGCCCCTGAGCCAAGACCTGCAGTAGGCGCAGAGCGACCCCACCTGGAAGCCGAGTGAACGGCTGGCGGGAGGCGAGCCTCCTCGAGGGAAGAAGAGGCAGCCCAGCCTCGTTTGGCTCAAGCCCTACTTGGCTGGAGCCGAGTGCGCCTCCAGGACGGCAGAGCTCCAGCTCTGCTCAGAGGCCCGATCTGGCAGAGTTGCTGGCGCGAGGCTGCTCTGCCCTGGGCGAGCCTTGCCCAGACTTGCCTCACAGCTAGGCTTCCTTCCCAGGAAGGAGCAGGCTGTGCGCGGCTGGGAGACGCCACTGGCGCCTTCCTGACCTCAGCTCCGCTCCTGCCTTGCCTTTGCACCTAGGCCCCAGGCGTCCTTGGGGAGGGCTTAGGGACGGTGGCTTGCACACTGCCAAGGGCTCCAGCAGGAAGAGCTCTGTGTGAGCGAAGGAAAGGGCTAGTGCAGGGCTCCTCCAGCCGTTGCTTGGCCGCCCAGACTCAGCGCTGCACGGAGTGCACCAGGCTCCCAGGGTCCCTGGCTGGGGTCTGCAGCCCCACACACCCGGAGGCTGACTCCTGGGCGCCCAGCAGCTGCCTCACACACGTAGCTTCCCTAGCGCTCTCCTCCCCAGCAGAGACGTGTGCAGCTGGTTGGGGCCTGCCCCTGCGTGCCAGGGCTCCCGCCCACAGCCCCAGCTCAGGGCAAGCAGCCCCTGAGCCAAGACCTGCAGGAGGCGCAGAGCGCCCCACCTGGAAGCCGAGTGAACGGCTGGCGGGGAGGCGAGCCTCCTCGAGGGAAGAAGAGGCAGCCCAGCCTCGTTTGGCTCAAGCCCTACTTGGCTGGAGCCGAGTGCGCCACCAGGACGGCAGAGCTCCAGCTCTGCTCAGAGGCCCGATCTGGCAGAGTTGCTGGCGCGAGGCTGCTCTGCCCTGGGCGAGCCTTGCCCAGACTTGCCTCACAGCTAGGCTTCCTTCCCAGGAAGGAGCAGGCTGCGCGCGGCTGGGAGACGCCACTGGCGCCTTCCTGACCTCAGCTCCGCTCCTGCCTTGCCTTTGCACCTAGGCCCCAGGCGTCCTTGGGGAGGGCTTAGGGACGGTGGCTTGCACACTGCCAAGGGCTCCAGCAGGAAGAGCTCTGTGTGAGCGAAGGAAAGGGCTAGTGCAGGGCTCCTCCAGCCGTTGCTTGGCCGCCCAGACTCAGCGCTGCACGGAGTGCACCAGGCTCCCAGGGTCCCTGGCTGGGGTCTGCAGCCCCACACACCCGGAGGCTGACTCCCTGGGCGCCCAGCAGCTGCCTCACACACGTAGCTTCCCTAGCGCTCTCCTCCCCAGCAGAGACGTGTGCAGCTGGTTGGGGCCTGCCCCTGCGTGCCTGGGCTCCCGCCCACAGCCCCAGCTCAGGGCAAGCAGCCCCTGAGCCAAGACCTGCAGGAGGCGCAGAGCGCCCCACCTGGAAGCCGAGTGAACGGCTGGCGGGAGGCGAGCCTCCTCGAGGGAAGAAGAGGCAGCCCAGCCTCGTTTGGCTCAAGCCCTACTTGGCTGGAGCCGAGTGCGCCTCCAGGACGGCAGAGCTCCAGCTCTGCTCAGAGGCCCGATCTGGCAGAGTTGCTGGCGCGAGGCTGCTCTGCCCTGGGCGAGCCTTGCCCAGACTTGCCTCACAGCTAGGCTTCCTTCCCAGGAAGGAGCAGGCTGCGCGCGGCTGGGAGACGCCACTGGCGCCTTCCTGACCTCAGCTCCGCTCCTGCCTTGCCTTTGCACCTAGGCCCCAGGCGTCCTTGGGGAGGGCTTAGGGGACGGTGGCTTGCACACTGCCAAGGGCTCCAGCAGGAAGAGCTCTGTGTGAGCGAAGGAAAGGGCTAGTGCAGGGCTCCTCCAGCCGTTGCTTGGCCGCCCAGACTCAGCGCTGCACGGAGTGCACCAGGCTCCCAGGGTCCCTGGCTGGGGTCTGCAGCCCCACACACCCGGAGGCTGACTCCTGGGCGCCCAGCAGCTGCCTCACACACGTAGCTTCCCTAGCGCTCTCCTCCCCAGCAGAGACGTGTGCAGCTGGTTGGGGCCTGCCCCTGCGTGCCTGGGCTCCCGCCCACAGCCCCAGCTCAGGGCAAGCAGCCCCTGAGCTAAGATCTGCAGGAGGCGCAGAGCGCCCCACCTGGAAGCCGAGTGAACGGCTGGCGGGAGGCGAGCCTCCTCGAGGGAAGAAGAGGCAGCCCAGCCTCGTTTGGCTCAAGCCCTACTTGGCTGGAGCCGAGTGCGCCTCCAGGACGGCAGAGCTCCAGCTCTGCTCAGAGGCCCGATCTGGCAGAGTTGCTGGCGCGAGGCTGCTCTGCCCGGGGCGAGCCTTGCCCAGACTTGCCTCACAGCTAGGCATCCTTCCCAGGAAGGAGCAGGCTGCGCGCGGCTGGGAGACGCCACTGGCGCCTTCCTGACCTCAGCTCCGCTCCTGCCTTGCCTTTGCACCTAGGCCCCAGGCGTCCTTGGGGAGGGCTTAGGGACGGTGGCTTGCACACTGCCAAGGGCTCCAGCAGGAAGAGCTCTGTGTGAGCGAAGGAAGGCTAGTGCAGGGCTCCTCCAGCCGTTGCTTGGCCGCCCAGACTCAGCGCTGCACGGAGTGCACCAGGCTCCCAGGGTCCCTGGCTGGGGTCTGCAGCCCCACACACCCGGAGGCTGACTCCCTGGGCGCCCAGCAGCTGCCTCACACACGTAGCTTCCCTAGCGCTCTCCTCCCCAGCAGAGACGTGTGCAGCTGGTTGGGGCCTGCCCCTGCGTGCCTGGGCTCCCGCCCACAGCCCCAGCTCAGGGCAAGCAGCCCCTGAGCCAAGACCTGCAGGAGGCGCAGAGCGCCCCACCTGGAAGCCGAGTGAACGGCTGGCGGGAGGCGAGCCTCCTCGAGGGAAGAAGAGGCAGCCCAGCCTCGTTTGGCTCAAGCCCTACTTGGCTGGAGCCGAGTGCGCCTCCAGGACGGCAGAGCTCCAGCTCTGCTCAGAGGCCCGATCTGGCAGAGTTGCTGGCGCGAGGCTGCTCTGCCCTGGGCGAGCCTTGCCCAGACTTGCCTCACAGCTAGGCTTCCTTCCCAGGAAGGAGCAGGCTGCGCGCGGCTGGGAGACGCCACTGGCGCCTTCCTGACCTCAGCTCCGCTCCTGCCTTGCCTTTGCACCTAGGCCCCAGGCGTCCTTGGGGAGGGCTTAGGGACGGTGGCTTGCACACTGCCAAGGGCTCCAGCAGGAAGAGCTCTGTGTGAGCGAAGGAAAGGGCTAGTGCAGGGCTCCTCCAGCCGTTGCTTGGCCGCCCAGACTCAGCGCTGCACGGAGTGCACCAGGCTCCCAGGGTCCCTGGCTGGGGTCTGCAGCCCCACACACCCGGAGGCTGACTCCTGGGCGCCCAGCAGCTGCCTCACACACGTAGCTTCCCTAGCGCTCTCCTCCCCAGCAGAGACGTGTGCAGCTGGTTGGGGCCTGCCCCTGCGTGCCTGGGCTCCCGCCCACAGCCCCAGCTCAGGGCAAGCAGCCCCTGAGCCAAGACCTGCAGGAGGCGCAGAGCGCCCCACCTGGAAGCCGAGTGAACGGCTGGCGGGAGGCGAGCCTCCTCGAGGGAAGAAGAGGCAGCCCAGCCTCGTTTGGCTCAAGCCCTACTTGGCTGGAGCCGAGTGCGCCTCCAGGACGGCAGAGCTCCAGCTCTGCTCAGAGGCCCGATCTGGCAGAGTTGCTGGCGCGAGGCTGCTCTGCCCTGGGCGAGCCTTGCCCAGACTTGCCTCACAGCTAGGCTTCCTTCCCAGGAAGGAGCAGGCTGCGCGCGGCTGGGAGACGCCACTGGCGCCTTCCTGACCTCAGCTCCGCTCCTGCCTTGCCTTTGCACCTAGGCCCCAGGCGTCCTTGGGGAGGGCTTAGGGACGGTGGCTTGCACACTGCCAAGGGCTCCAGCAGGAAGAGCTCTGTGTGAGCGAAGGAAAGGGCTAGTGCAGGGCTCCTCCAGCCGTTGCTTGGCCGCCCCAGACTCAGCGCTGCACGGAGTGCACCAGGCTCCCAGGGTCCCTGGCTGGGGTCTGCAGCCCCACACACCCGGAGGCTGACTCCTGGGCGCCCAGCAGCTGCCTCACACACGTAGCTTCCTAGCGCTCTCCTCCCCAGCAGAGACGTGTGCAGCTGGTTGGGGCCTGCCCCTGCGTGCCTGGGCTCCCGCCCACAGCCCCAGCTCAGGGCAAGCAGCCCCTGAGCCAAGACCTGCAGGAGGCGCAGAGCGCCCCACCTGGAAGCCGAGTGAACGGCTGGCGGGAGGCGAGCCTCCTCGAGGGAAGAAGAGGCAGCCCAGCCTCGTTTGGCTTAAGCCCTACTTGGCTGGAGCCGAGTGCGCCTCCAGGACGGCAGAGCTCCAGCTCTGCTCAGAGGCCCGATCTGGCAGAGTTGCTGGCGCGAGGCTGCTCTGCCCTGGGCGAGCCTTGCCCAGACTTGCCTCACAGCTAGGCTTCCTTCCCAGGAAGGAGCAGGCTGCGCGCGGCTGGGAGACGCCACTGGCGCCTTCCTGACCTCAGCTCCGCTCCTGCCTTGCCTTTGCACCTAGGCCCCAGGCGTCCTTGGGGAGGGCTTAGGGACGGTGGCTTGCACACTGCCAAGGGCTCCAGCAGGAAGAGCTCTGTGTGAGCGAAGGAAAGGGCTAGTGCAGGGCTCCTCCAGCCGTTGCTTGGCCGCCCAGACTCAGCGCTGCACGGAGTGCACCAGGCTCCCAGGGTCCCTGGCTGGGGTCTGCAGCCCCACACACCCGGAGGCTGACTCCTGGGCGCCCAGCAGCTGCCTCACACACGTAGCTTCCCTAGCGCTCTCCTCCCCAGCAGAGACGTGTGCAGCTGGTTGGGGCCTGCCCCTGCGTGCCTGGGCTCCCGCCCACAGCCCCAGCTCAGGGCAAGCAGCCCCTGAGCCAAGACCTGCAGGAGGCGCAGAGCGCCCCACCTGGAAGCCGAGTGAACGGCTGGCGGGAGGCGAGCCTCCTCGAGGGAAGAAGAGGCAGCCCAGCCTCGTTTGGCTCAAGCCCTACTTGGCTGGAGCCGAGTGCGCCTCCAGGACGGCAGAGCTCCAGCTCTGCTCAGAGGCCCGATCTGGCAGAGTTGCTGGCGCGAGGCTGCTCTGCCCTGGGCGAGCCTTGCCCAGACTTGCCTCACAGCTAGGCTTCCTTCCCAGGAAGGAGCAGGCTGCGCGCGGCTGGGAGACGCCACTGGCGCCTTCCTGACCTCAGCTCCGCTCCTGCCTTGCCTTTGCACCTAGGCCCCAGGCGTCCTTGGGGAGGGCTTAGGGACGGTGGCTTGCACACTGCCAAGGGCTCCAGCAGGAAGAGCTCTGTGTGAGCGAAGGAAAGGGCTAGTGCAGGGCTCCTCCAGCCGTTGCTTGGCCGCCCAGACTCAGCGCTGCACGGAGTGCACCAGGCTCCCAGGGTCCCTGGCTGGGGTCTGCAGCCCCACACACCCGGAGGCTGACTCCTGGGCGCCCAGCAGCTGCCTCACACACGTAGCTTCCCTAGCGCTCTCCTCCCCAGCAGAGACGTGTGCAGCTGGTTGGGGCCTGCCCCTGCGTGCCTGGGCTCCCGCCCACAGCCCCAGCTCAGGGCAAGCAGCCCCTGAGCCAAGACCTGCAGGAGGCGCAGAGCGCCCCACCTGGAAGCCGAGTGAACGGCTGGCGGGAGGCGAGCCTCCTCGAGGGAAGAAGAGGCAGCCCAGCCTCGTTTGGCTCAAGCCCTACTTGGCTGGAGCCGAGTGCGCCTCCAGGACGGCAGAGCTCCAGCTCTGCTCAGAGGCCCGATCTGGCAGAGTTGCTGGCGCGAGGCTGCTCTGCCCTGGGCGAGCCTTGCCCAGACTTGCCTCACAGCTAGGCTTCCTTCCCAGGAAGGAGCAGGCTGCGCGCGGCTGGGAGACGCCACTGGCGCCTTCCTGACCTCAGCTCCGCTCCTGCCTTGCCTTTGCACCTAGGCCCCAGGCGTCCTTGGGGAGGGCTTAGGGACGGTGGCTTGCACACTGCCAAGGGCTCCAGCAGGAAGAGCTCTGTGTGAGCGAAGGAAAGGGCTAGTGCAGGGCTCCTCCAGCCGTTGCTTGGCCGCCCAGACTCAGCGCTGCACGGAGTGCACCAGGCTCCCAGGGTCCCTGGCTGGGGTCTGCAGCCCCACACACCCGGAGGCTGACTCCTGGGCGCCCAGCAGCTGCCTCACACACGTAGCTTCCCTAGCGCTCTCCTCCCCAGCAGAGACGTGTGCAGCTGGTTGGGGCCTGCCCCTGCGTGCCTGGGCTCCCGCCCACAGCCCCAGCTCAGGGCAAGCAGCCCCTGAGCCAAGACCTGCAGGAGGCGCAGAGCGCCCCACCTGGAAGCCGAGTGAACGGCTGGCGGGAGGCGAGCCTCCTCGAGGGAAGAAGAGGCAGCCCAGCCTCGTTTGGCTCAAGCCCTACTTGGCTGGAGCCGAGTGCGCCTCCAGGACGGCAGAGCTCCAGCTCTGCTCAGAGGCCCGATCTGGCAGAGTTGCTGGCGCGAGGCTGCTCTGCCCTGGGCGAGCCTTGCCCAGACTTGCCTCACAGCTAGGCTTCCTTCCCAGGAAGGAGCAGGCTGCGCGCGGCTGGGAGACGCCACTGGCGCCTTCCTGACCTCAGCTCCGCTCCTGCCTTGCCTTTGCACCTAGGCCCCAGGCGTCCTTGGGGAGGGCTTAGGGACGGTGGCTTGCACACTGCCAAGGGCTCCAGCAGGAAGAGCTCTGTGTGAGCGAAGGAAAGGGCTAGTGCGGGGCTCCTCCAGCCGTTGCTTGGCCGCCCAGACTCAGCGCTGCACGGAGTGCACCAGGCTCCCAGGGTCCCTGGCTGGGGTCTGCAGCCCCACACACCCGGAGGCTGACTCCTGGGCGCCCAGCAGCTGCCTCACACACGTAGCTTCCCTAGCGCTCTCCTCCCCAGCAGAGACGTGTGCAGCTGGTTGGGGCCTGCCCCTGCGTGCCTGGGCTCCCGCCCACAGCCCCAGCTCAGGGCAAGCAGCCCCTGAGCCAAGACCTGCAGGAGGCGCAGAGCGCCCCACCTGGAAGCCGAGTGAACGGCTGGCGGGAGGCGAGCCTCCTCGAGGGAAGAAGAGGCAGCCCAGCCTCGTTTGGCTCAAGCCCTACTTGGCTGGAGCCGAGTGCGCCTCCAGGACGGCAGAGCTCCAGCTCTGCTCAGAGGCCCGATCTGGCAGAGTTGCTGGCGCGAGGCTGCTCTGCCCTGGGCGAGCCTTGCCCAGACTTGCCTCACAGCTAGGCTTCCTTCCCAGGAAGGAGCAGGCTGCGCGCGGCTGGGAGACGCCACTGGCGCCTTCCTGACCTCAGCTCCGCTCCTGCCTTGCCTTTGCACCTAGGCCCCAGGCGTCCTTGGGGAGGGCTTAGGGACGGTGGCTTGCACACTGCCAAGGGCTCCAGCAGGAAGAGCTCTGTGTGAGCGAAGGAAAGGGCTAGTGCAGGGCTCCTCCAGCCGTTGCTTGGCCGCCCAGACTCAGCGCTGCACGGAGTGCACCAGGCTCCCAGGGTCCCTGGCTGGGGTCTGCAGCCCCACACACCCGGAGGCTGACTCCCGGGCGCCCAGCAGCTGCCTCACACACGTAGCTTCCCTAGCGCTCTCCTCCCCAGCAGAGACGTGTGCAGCTGGTTGGGGCCTGCCCCCGCGTGCCTGGGCTCCCGCCCACAGCCCCAGCTCAGGGCAAGCAGCCCCTGAGCCAAGACCTGCAGGAGGCGCAGAGCGCCCCACCTGGAAGCCGAGTGAACGGCTGGCGGGAGGCGAGCCTCCTCGAGGGAAGAAGAGGCAGCCCAGCCTCGTTTGGCTCAAGCCCTACTTGGCTGGAGCCGAGTGCGCCTCCAGGACGGCAGAGCTCCAGCTCTGCTCAGAGGCCCGATCTGGCAGAGTTGCTGGCGCGAGGCTGCTCTGCCCTGGGCGAGCCTTGCCCAGACTTGCCTCACAGCTAGGCTTCCTTCCCAGGAAGGAGCAGGCTGCGCGCGGCTGGGAGACGCCACTGGCGCCTTCCTGACCTCAGCTCCGCTCCTGCCTTGCCTTTGCACCTAGGCCCCAGGCGTCCTTGGGGAGGGCTTAGGGACGGTGGCTTGCACACTGCCAAGGGCTCCAGCAGGAAGAGCTCTGTGTGAGCGAAGGAAAGGGCTAGTGCAGGGCTCCTCCAGCCGTTGCTTGGCCGCCCAGACTCAGCGCTGCACGGAGTGCACCAGGCTCCCAGGGTCCCTGGCTGGGGTCTGCAGCCCCACACACCCGGAGGCTGACTCCTGGGCGCCCAGCAGCTGCCTCACACACGTAGCTTCCCTAGCGCTCTCCTCCCCAGCAGAGACGTGTGCAGCTGGTTGGGGCCTGCCCCTGCGTGCCTGGGCTCCCGCCCACAGCCCCAGCTCAGGGCAAGCAGCCCCTGAGCCAAGACCTGCAGGAGGCGCAGAGCGCCCCACCTGGAAGCCGAGTGAACGGCTGGCGGGAGGCGAGCCTCCTCGAGGGAAGAGGCAGCACAGCCTCGTTTGGCTCAAGCCCTACTTGGCTGGAGCCGAGTGCGCCTCCAGGACGGCAGAGCTCCAGCTCTGCTCAGAGGCCCGATCTGGCAGAGTTGCAGGCGCGAGGCTGCTCTGCCCTGGGTGAGCCTTGCCCAGACTTGCCTCACAGCTAGGCTTCCTTCCCAGGAAGGAGCAGGCTGCGCGCGGCTGGGAGACGCAACTGGCGCCTTCCTGACCTCAGCTCCGCTCCTGCCTTGCCTTTGCACCTAGGCCCCAGGCGTCCTTGGGGAGGGCTTAGGGGACGGTGGCTTGCACACTGCCAAGGGCTCCAGCAGGAAGAGCTCTGTGTGAGCGAAGGAAAGGGCTAGTGCAGGGCTCCTCCAGCCGTTGCTTGGCCGCCCAGACTCAGCGCTGCACGGAGTGCACCAGGCTCCCAGGGTCCCTGGCTGGGGTCTGCAGCCCCACACACCCGGAGGCTGACTCCTGGGCGCCCAGCAGCTGCCTCACACACGTAGCTTCCCTAGCGCTCTCCTCCCCAGCAGAGACGTGTGCAGCTGGTTGGGGCCTGCCCCTGCGTGCCTGGGCTCCCGCCCACAGCCCCAGCTCAGGGCAAGCAGCCCCTGAGCCAAGACCTGCAGGAGGCGCAGAGCGCCCCACCTGGAAGCCGAGTGAACGGCTGGCGGGAGGCGAGCCTCCTCGAGGGAAGAAGAGGCAGCCCAGCCTCGTTTGGCTCAAGCCCTACTTGGCTGGAGCCGAGTGCGCCTCCAGGACGGCAGAGCTCCAGATCTGCTCAGAGGCCCGATCTGGCAGAGTTGCTGGCGCGAGGCTGCTCTGCCCTGGGCGAGCCTTGCCCAGACTTGCCTCACAGCTAGGCTTCCTTCCCAGGAAGGAGCAGGCTGCGCGCGGCTGAGAGACGCCACTGGCGCCTTCCTGACCTCAGCTCCGCTCCTGCCTTGCCTTTGCACCTAGGCCCCAGGCGTCCTTGGGGAGGGCTTAGGGACGGTGGCTTGCACACTGCCAAGGGCTCCAGCAGGAAGAGCTCTGTGTGAGCGAAGGAAAGGGCTAGTGCAGGGCTCCTCCAGCCGTTGCTTGGCCGCCCAGACTCAGCGCTGCACGGAGTGCACCAGGCTCCCAGGGTCCCTGGCTGGGGTCTGCAGCCCCACACACCCGGAGGCTGACTCCTGGGCGCCCAGCAGCTGCCTCACACACGTAGCTTCCCTAGCGCTCTCCTCCCCAGCAGAGACGTGTGCAGCTGGTTGGGGCCTGCCCCTGCGTGCCTGGGCTCCCGCCCACAGCCCCAGCTCAGGGCAAGCAGCCCCTGAGCCAAGACCTGCAGGAGGCGCAGAGCGCCCCACCTGGAAGCCGAGTGAACGGCTGGCGGGAGGCGAGCCTCCTCGAGGGAAGAAGAGGCAGCCCAGCCTCGTTTGGCTCAAGCCCTACTTGGCTGGAGCCGAGTGCGCCTCCAGGACGGCAGAGCTCCAGCTCTGCTCAGAGGCCCGATCTGGCAGAGTTGCTGGCGCGAGGCTGCTCTGCCCTGGGCGAGCCTTGCCCAGACTTGCCTCACAGCTAGGCTTCCTTCCCAGGAAGGAGCAGGCTGCGCGCGGCTGGGAGACGCCACTGGCGCCTTCCTGACCTCAGCTCCGCTCCTGCCTTGCCTTTGCACCTAGGCCCCAGGCGTCCTTGGGGAGGGCTTAGGGACGGTGGCTTGCACACTGCCAAGGGCTCCAGCAGGAAGAGCTCTGTGTGAGCGAAGGAAAGGGCTAGTGCAGGGCTCCTCCAGCCGTTGCTTGGCCGCCCAGACTCAGCGCTGCACGGAGTGCACCAGGCTCCCAGGGTCCCTGGCTGGGGTCTGCAGCCCCACACACCCGGAGGCTGACTCCTGGGCGCCCAGCAGCTGCCTCACACACGTAGCTTCCCTAGCGCTCTCCTCCCCAGCAGAGACGTGTGCAGCTGGTTGGGGCCTGCCCCTGCGTGCCTGGGCTCCCGCCCACAGCCCCAGCTCAGGGCAAGCAGCCCCTGAGCCAAGACCTGCAGGAGGCGCAGAGCGCCCCACCTGGAAGCCGAGTGAACGGCTGGCGGGAGGCGAGCCTCCTCGAGGGAAGAAGAGGCAGCCCAGCCTCGTTTGGCTCAAGCCCTACTTGGCTGGACCCGAGTGCGCCTCCAGGACGGCAGAGCTCCAGCTCTGCTCAGAGGCCTGATCTGGCAGAGTTGCTGGCGCGAGGCTGCTCTGCCCTGGGCGAGCCTTGCCCAGACTTGCCTCACAGCTAGGCTTCCTTCCCAGGAAGGAGCAGGCTGCGCGCGGCTGGGAGACGCCACTGGCGCCTTCCTGACCTCAGCTCCGCTCCTGCCTTGCCTTTGCACCTAGGCCCCAGGCGTCCTTGGGGAGGGCTTAGGGACGGTGGCTTGCACACTGCCAAGGGCTCCAGCAGGAAGAGCTCTGTGTGAGCGAAGGAAAGGGCTAGTGCAGGGCTCCTCCAGCCGTTGCTTGGCCGCCCAGACTCAGCGCTGCACGGAGTGCACCAGGCTCCCAGGGTCCCTGGCTGGGGTCTGCAGCCCCACACACCCGGAGGCTGACTCCTGGGCGCCCAGCAGCTGCCTCACACACGTAAATTCCCTAGCGCTCTCCTCCCCAGCAGAGACGTGTGCAGCTGGTTGGGGCCTGCCCCTGCGTACCTGGGCTCCCGCCCACACCCCCAGCTCAGGGCAAGCAGCCCCTGAGCCAAGACCTGCAGGAGGCGCAGAGCGCCCCACCTGGGAGCCGAGTGAACGGCTGGCGGGAGGCGAGCCTCCTCGAGGGAAGAAGAGGCAGCCCAGCCTCGTTTGGCTCAAGCCCTACTTGGCTGGAGCCGAGTGCGCCTCCAGGACGGCAGAGCTCCAGCTCTGCTCAGAGGCCCGATCTGGCAGAGTTGCTGGCGCGAGGCTGCTCTGCCCTGGGCGAGCCTTGCCCAGACTTGCCTCACAGCTAGGCTTCCTTCCCAGGAAGGAGCAGGCTGCGCGCGGCTGGGAGACGCCACTGGCGCCTTCCTGACCTCAGCTCCGCTCCTGCCTCGCCTTTGCACCTAGGCCCCAGGCGTCCTTGGGGAGGGCTTAGGGGACGGTGGCTTGCACACTGCCAAGGGCTCCAGCAGGAAGAGCTCTGTGTGAGCGAAGGAAAGGGCTAGTGCAGGGCTCCTCCAGCCGTTGCTTGGCCGCCCAGACTCAGCGCTGCACGGGGTGCACCAGGCTCCCAGGGTCCCTGGCTGGGGTCTGCAGCCCCACACACCCGGAGGCTGACTCCCTGGGCGCCCAGCAGCTGCCTCACACACGTAGCTTCCCTAGCGCTCTCCTCCCCAGCAGAGACGTGTGCAGCTGGTTGGGGCCTGCCCCTGCGTGCCTGGGCTCCCGCCCACAGCCCCAGCTCAGGGCAAGCAGCCCCTGAGCCAAGACCTGCAGGAGGCGCAGAGCGCCCCACCTGGAAGCCGAGTGAACGGCTGGCGGGAGGCGAGCCTCCTCGAGGGAAGAAGAGGCAGCCCAGCCTCGTTTGGCTCAAGCCCTACTTGGCTGGAGCCGAGTGCGCCTCCAGGACGGCAGAGCTCCAGCTCTGCTCAGAGGCCCGATCTGGCAGAGTTGCTGGCGCGAGGCTGCTCTGCCCTGGGCGAGCCTTGCCCAGACTTGCCTCACAGCTAGGCTTCCTTCCCAGGAAGGAGCAGGCTGCGCGCGGCTGGGAGACGCCACTGGCGCCTTCCTGACCTCAGCTCCGCTCCTGCCTTGCCTTTGCACCTAGGCCCCAGGCGTCCTTGGGGAGGGCTTAGGGACGGTGGCTTGCACACTGCCAAGGGCTCCAGCAGGAAGAGCTCTGTGTGAGCGAAGGAAAGGGCTAGTGCAGGGCTCCTCCAGCCGTTGCTTGGCCGCCCAGACTCAGCGCTGCACGGAGTGCACCAGGCTCCCAGGGTCCCTGGCTGGGGTCTGCAGCCCCACACACCCGGAGGCTGACTCCTGGGCGCCCAGCAGCTGCCTCACACACGTAGCTTCCCTAGCGCTCTCCTCCCCAGCAGAGACGTGTGCAGCTGGTTGGGGCCTGCCCCTGCGTGCCTGGGCTCCCGCCCACAGCCCCAGCTCAGGGCAAGCAGCCCCTGAGCCAAGACCTGCAGGAGGCGCAGAGCGCCCCACCTGGAAGCCGAGTGAACGGCTGGCGGGAGGCGAGCCTCCTCGAGGGAAGAGGCAGCCCAGCCTCGTTTGGCTCAAGCCCTACTTGGCTGGAGCCGAGTGCGCCTCCAGGACGGCAGAGCTCCAGCTCTGCTCAGAGGCCCGATCTGGCAGAGTTGCTGGCGCGAGGCTGCTCTGCCCTGGGCGAGCCTTGCCCAGACTTGCCTCACAGCTAGGCTTCCTTCCCAGGAAGGAGCAGGCTGCGCGCGGCTGGGAGACGCCACTGGCGCCTTCCTGACCTCAGCTCCGCTCCTGCCTTGCCTTTGCACCTAGGCCCCAGGCGTCCTTGGGGAGGGCTTAGGGGACGGTGGCTTGCACACTGCCAAGGGCTCCAGCAGGAAGAGCTCTGTGTGAGCGAAGGAAAGGGCTAGTGCAGGGCTCCTCCAGCCGTTGCTTGGCCGCCCAGACTCAGCGCTGCACGGAGAGCACCAGGCTCCCAGGGTCCCTGGCTGGGGTCTGCAGCCCCACACACAGCTGCCTCACACACGTAGCTTCCCTAGCGCTCTCCTCCCCAGCAGAGACGTGTGCAGCTGGTTGGGGCCTGCCCCTGCGTGCCTGGGCTCCCGCCCACAGCCCCAGGTCAGGGCAAGCAGCCCCTGAGCCAAGACCTGCAGGAGGCGCAGAGCGCCCCCCCTGGAAGCCGAGTGAACGGCTGGCGGGAGGCGAGCCTCCTCGAGGGAAGAAGAGGCAGCCCAGCCTCGTTTGGCTCAAGCCCTACTTGGCTGGAGCCGAGTGCGCCTCCAGGACGGCAGGGCTCCAGCTCTGCTCAGAGGCCCGATCTGGCAGAGTTGCTGGCGCGAGGCTGCTCTGCCCTGGGCGAGCCTTGCCCAGACTTGCCTCACAGCTAGGCTTCCTTCCCAGGAAGGAGCAGGCTGCGCGCGGCTGGGAGACGCCACTGGCGCCTTCCTGACCTCAGCTCCGCTCCTGCCTTGCCTTTGCACCTAGGCCCCAGGCGTCCTTGGGGAGGGCTTAGGGGACGGTGGCTTGCACACTGCCAAGGGCTCCAGCAGGAAGAGCTCTGTGTGAGCGAAGGAAAGGGCTAGTGCAGGGCTCCTCCAGCCGTTGCTTGGCCGCCCAGACTCAGCGCTGCACGGAGTGCACCAGGCTCCCAGGGTCCCTGGCTGGGGTCTGCAGCCCCACACACCCGGAGGCTGACTCCTGGGCGCCCAGCAGCTGCCTCACACACGTAGCTTCCCTAGCGCTCTCCTCCCCAGCAGAGACGTGTGCAGCTGGTTGGGGCCTGCCCCTGCGTGCCTGGGCTCCCGCCCTCAGCCCCAGCTCAGGGCAAGCAGCCCCTGAGCCAAGACCTGCAGGAGGCGCAGAGCGCCCCACCTGGAAGCCGAGTGAACGGCTGGCGGGAGGCGAGCCTCCTCGAGGGAAGAAGAGGCAGCCCAGCCTCGTTTGGCTCAAGCCCTACTTGGCTGGAGCCGAGTGCGCCTCCAGGACGGCAGAGCTCCAGCTCTGCTCAGAGGCCCGATCTGGCAGAGTTGCTGGCGCGAGGCTGCTCTGCCCTGGGCGAGCCTTGCCCAGACTTGCCTCACAGCTAGGCTTCCTTCCCAGGAAGGAGCAGGCTGCGCGCGGCTGGGAGACGCCACTGGCGCCTTCCTGACCTCAGCTCCGCTCCTGCCTTGCCTTTGCACCTAGGCCCCAGGCGTCCTTGGGGAGGGCTTAGGGACGGTGGCTTGCACACTGCCAAGGGCTCCAGCAGGAAGAGCTCTGTGTGAGCGAAGGAAAGGGGCTAGTGCAGGGCTCCTCCAGCCGTTGCTTGGCCGCCCAGACTCAGCGCTGCACGGAGTGCACCAGGCTCCCAGGGTCCCTGGCTGGGGTCTGCAGCCCCACACACCCGGAGGCTGACTCCTGGGCGCCCAGCAGCTGCCTCACACACGTAGCTTCCCTAGCGCTCTCCTCCCCAGCAGAGACGTGTGCAGCTGGTTGGGGCCTGCCCCTGCGTGCCTGGGCTCCCGCCCACAGCCCCAGCTCAGGGCAAGCAGCCCCTGAGCCAAGACCTGCAGGAGGCGCAGAGCGCCCCACCTGGAAGCCGAGTGAACGGCTGGCGGGAGGCGAGCCTCCTCGAGGGAAGAAGAGGCAGCCCAGCCTCGTTTGGCTCAAGCCCTACTTGGCTGGAGCCGAGTGCGCCTCCAGGACGGCAGAGCTCCAGCTCTGCTCAGAGGCCCGATCTGGCAGAGTTGCTGGCGCGAGGCTGCTCTGCCCTGGGCGAGCCTTGCCCAGACTTGCCTCACAGCTAGGCTTCCTTCCCAGGAAGGAGCAGGCTGCGCGCGGCTGGGAGACGCCACTGGCGCCTTCCTGACCTCAGCTCCGCTCCTGCCTTGCCTTTGCACCTAGGCCCCAGGCGTCCTTGGGGAGGGCTTAGGGACGGTGGCTTGCACACTGCCAAGGGCTCCAGCAGGAAGAGCTCTGTGTGAGCGAAGGAAAGGGCTAGTGCAGGGCTCCTCCAGCCGTTGCTTGGCCGCCCAGACTCAGCGCTGCACGGAGTGCACCAGGCTCCCAGGGTCCCTGGCTGGGGTCTGCAGCCCCACACACCCGGAGGCTGACTCCTGGGCGCCCAGCAGCTGCCTCACACACGTAGCTTCCCTAGCGCTCTCCTCCCCAGCAGAGACGTGTGCAGCTGGTTGGGGCCTGCCCCTGCGTGCCTGGGCTCCCGCCCAGAGCCCCAGCTCAGGGCAAGCAGCCCCTGAGCCAAGACCTGCAGGAGGCGCAGAGCGCCCCACCTGGAAGCCGAGTGAACGGCTGGCGGGAGGCGAGCCTCCTCGAGGGAAGAAGAGGCAGCCCAGCCTCGTTTGGCTCAAGCCCTACTTGGCTGGAGCCGAGTGCGCCTCCAGGACGGCAGAGCTCCAGCTCTGCTCAGAGGCCCGATCTGGCAGAGTTGCTGGCGCGAGGCTGCTCTGCCCTGGGCGAGCCTTGCCCAGACTTGCCTCACAGCTAGGCTTCCTTCCCAGGAAGGAGCAGGCTGCGCGCGGCTGGGAGACGCCACTGGCGCCTTCCTGACCTCAGCTCCGCTCCTGCCTTGCCTTTGCACCTAGGCCCCAGGCGTCCTTGGGGAGGGCTTAGGGACGGTGGCTTGCACACTGCCAAGGGCTCCAGCAGGAAGAGCTCTGTGTGAGCGAAGGAAAGGGCTAGTGCAGGGCTCCTCCAGCCGTTGCTTGGCCGCCCAGACTCAGCGCTGCACGGAGTGCACCAGGCTCCCAGGGTCCCTGGCTGGGGTCTGCAGCCCCACACACCCGGAGGCTGACTCCTGGGCGCCCAGCAGCTGCCTCACACACGTAGCTTCCCTAGCGCTCTCCTCCCCAGCAGAGACGTGTGCAGCTGGTTGGGGCCTGCCCCTGCGTGCCTGGGCTCCCGCCCACAGCCCCAAGGTCCAGGGCAAGCAGCCCCTGAGCCAAGACCTGCAGGAGGCGCAGAGCGCCCCACCTGGAAGCCGAGTGAACGGCTGGCGGGAGGCGAGCCTCCTCGAGGGAAGAAGAGGCAGCCCAGCCTCGTTTGGCTCAAGCCCTACTTGGCTGGAGCCGAGTGCGCCTCCAGGACGGCAGAGCTCCAGCTCTGCTCAGAGGCCCGATCTGGCAGAGTTGCTGGCGCGAGGCTGCTCTGCCCTGGGCGAGCCTTGCCCAGACTTGCCTCACAGCTAGGCTTCCTTCCCAGGAAGGAGCAGGCTGCGCGCGGCTGGGAGACGCCACTGGCGCCTTCCTGACCTCAGCTCCGCTCCTGCCTTGCCTTTGCACCTAGGCCCCAGGCGTCCTTGGGGAGGGCTTAGGGACGGTGGCTTGCACACTGCCAAGGGCTCCAGCAGGAAGAGCTCTGTGTGAGCGAAGGAAAGGGCTAGTGCAGGGCTCCTCCAGCCGTTGCTTGGCCGCCCAGACTCAGCGCTGCACGGAGTGCACCAGGCTCCCAGGGTCCCTGGCTGGGGTCTGCAGCCCCACACACCCGGAGGCTGACTCCTGGGCGCCCAGCAGCTGCCTCACACACGTAGCTTCCCTAGCGCTCTCCTCCCCAGCAGAGACGTGTGCAGCTGGTTGGGGCCTGCCCCTGCGTGCCTGGGCTCCCGCCCACAGCCCCAGCTCAGGGCAAGCAGCCCCTGAGCCAAGACCTGCAGGAGGCGCAGAGCGCCCCACCTGGAAGCCGAGTGAACGGCTGGCGGGAGGCGAGCCTCCTCGAGGGAAGAAGAGGCAGCCCAGCCTCGTTTGGCTCAAGCCCTACTTGGCTGGAGCCGAGTGCGCCTCCAGGACGGCAGAGCTCCAGCTCTGCTCAGAGGCCCGATCTGGCAGAGTTGCTGGCGCGAGGCTGCTCTGCCCTGGGCGAGCCTTGCCCAGACTTGCCTCACAGCTAGGCTTCCTTCCCAGGAAGGAGCAGGCTGCGCGCGGCTGGGAGACGCCACTGGCGCCTTCCTGACCTCAGCTCCGCTCCTGCCTTGCCTTTGCACCTAGGCCCCAGGCGTCCTTGGGGAGGGCTTAGGGGACGGTGGCTTGCACACTGCCAAGGGCTCCAGCAGGAAGAGCTCTGTGTGAGCGAAGGAAAGGGCTAGTGCAGGGCTCCTCCAGCCGTTGCTTGGCCGCCCAGACTCAGCGCTGCACGGAGTGCACCAGGCTCCCAGGGTCCCTGGCTGGGGTCTGCAGCCCCACACACCCGGAGGCTGACTCCTGGGCGCCCAGCAGCTGCCTCACACACGTAGCTTCCCTAGCGCTCTCCTCCCCAGCAGAGACGTGTGCAGCTGGTTGGGGCCTGCCCCTGCGTGCCTGGGCTCCCGCCCACAGCCCCAGCTCAGGGCAAGCAGCCCCTGAGCCAAGACCTGCAGGAGGCGCAGAGCGCCCCACCTGGAAGCCGAGTGAACGGCTGGCGGGAGGCGAGCCTCCTCGAGGGAAGAAGAGGCAGCCCAGCCTCGTTTGGCTCAAGCCCTACTTGGCTGGAGCCGAGTGCGCCTTCAGGACGGCAGAGCTCCAGCTCTGCTCAGAGGCCCGATCTGGCAGAGTTGCTGGCGCGAGGCTGCTCTGCCCTGGGCGAGCCTTGCCCAGACTTGCCTCACAGCTAGGCTTCCTTCCCAGGAAGGAGCAGGCTGCGCGCGGCTGGGAGACGCCACTGGCGCCTTCCTGACCTCAGCTCCGCTCCTGCCTTGCCTTTGCACCTAGGCCCCAGGCGTCCTTGGGGAGGGCTTAGGGACGGTGGCTTGCACACTGCCAAGGGCTCCAGCAGGAAGAGCTCTGTGTGAGCGAAGGAAAGGGCTAGTGCAGGGCTCCTCCAGCCGTTGCTTGGCCGCCCAGACTCAGCGCTGCACGGAGTGCACCAGGCTCCCAGGGTCCCTGGCTGGGGTCTGCAGCCCCACACACCCGGAGGCTGACTCCCTGGGCGCCCAGCAGCTGCCTCACACACGTAGCTTCCCTAGCGCTCTCCTCCCCAGCAGAGACGTGTGCAGCTGGTTGGGGCCTGCCCCTGCGTGCCTGGGCTCCCGCCCACAGCCCCAGCTCAGGGCAAGCAGCCCCTGAGCCAAGACCTGCAGGAGGCGCAGAGCGCCCCACCTGGAAGCCGAGTGAACGGCTGGCGGGAGGCGAGCCTCCTCGAGGGGAAGAAGAGGCAGCCCAGCCTCGTTTGGCTCAAGCCCTACTTGGCTGGAGCCGAGTGCGCCTCCAGGACGGCAGAGCTCCAGCTCTGCTCAGAGGCCCGATCTGGCAGAGTTGCTGGCGCGAGGCTGCTCTGCCCTGGGCGAGCCTTGCCCAGACTTGCCTCACATCTAGGCTTCCTTCCCAGGAAGGAGCAGGCTGCGCGCGGCTGGGAGACGCCACTGGCGCCTTCCTGACCTCAGCTCCGCTCCTGCCTTGCCTTTGCACCTAGGCCCCAGGCGTCCTTGGGGAGGGCTTAGGGGACTGTGGCTTGCACACTGCCAAGGGCTCCAGCAGGAAGAGCTCTGTGTGAGCGAAGGAAAGGGCTAGTGCAGGGCTCCTCCAGCCGTTGCTTGGCCGCCCAGACTCAGCGCTGCACGGAGTGCACCAGGCTCCCAGGGTCCCTGGCTGGGGTCTGCAGCCCCACACACCCGGAGGCTGACTCCTGGGCGCCCAGCAGCTGCCTCACACACGTAGCTTCCCTAGCGCTCTCCTCCCCAGCAGAGACGTGTGCAGCTGGTTGGGGCCTGCCCCTGCGTGCCTGGGCTCCCGCCCACAGCCCCAGCTCAGGGCAAGCAGCCCCTGAGCCAAGACCTGCAGGAGGCGCAGAGCGCCCCACCTGGAAGCCGAGTGAACAGCTGGCGGGAGGCGAGCCTCCTCGAGGGAAGAAGAGGCAGCCCAGCCTCGTTTGGCTCAAGCCCTACTTGGCTGGAGCCGAGTGCGCCTCCAGGACGGCAGAGCTCCAGCTCTGCTCAGAGGCCCGATCTGGCAGAGTTGCTGGCGCGAGGCTGCTCTGCCCTGGGCGAGCCTTGCCCAGACTTGCCTCACAGCTAGGCTTCCTTCCCAGGAAGGAGCAGGCTGCGCACGGCTGGGAGACGCCACTGGCGCCTTCCTGACCTCAGCTCCGCTCCTGCCTTGCCTTTGCTCCTAGGCCCCAGGCGTCCTTGGGGAGGGCTTAGGGGACGGTGGCTTGCACACTGCCAAGGGCTCCAGCAGGAAGAGCTCTGTGTGAGCGAAGGAAAGGGCTAGTGCAGGGCTCCTCCAGCCGTTGCTTGGCCGCCCAGACTCAGCGCTGCACGGAGTGCACCAGGCTCCCAGGGTCCCTGGCTGGGGTCTGCAGCCCCACACACCCGGAGGCTGACTCCCTGGGCGCCCAGCAGCTGCCTCACACACGTAGCTTCCCTAGCGCTCTCCTCCCCAGCAGAGACGTGTGCAGCTGGTTGGGGCCTGCCCCTGCGTGTCTGGGCTCCCGCCCACAGCCACAGCTCAGGGCAAGCAGCCCCTGAGCCAAGACCTGCAGGAGGCGCAGAGCGCCCCCACCTGAAAGCCGAGTGAACGGCTGGCGGGGAGGCGAGCCTCCTCGAGGGAAGAAGAGGCAGCCCAGCCTCGTTTGGCTCAAGCCCTACTTGGCTGGAGCCGAGTGCGCCTCCAGGACGGCAGAGCTCCAGCTCTGCTCAGAGGCCCGATCTGGCAGAGTTGCTGGCGCGAGGCTGCTCTGCCCTGGGCGAGCCTTGCCCAGACTTGCCTCACAGCTAGGCTTCCTTCCCAGGAAGGAGCAGGCTGCGCGCGGCTGGGAGACGCCACTGGCGCCTTCCTGACCTCAGCTCCGCTCCTGCCTTGCCTTTGCACCTAGGCCCCAGGCGTCCTTGGGGAGGGCTTAGGGGACGGTGGCTTGCACACTGCCAAGGGCTCCAGCAGGAAGAGCTCTGTGTGAGCGAAGGAAAGGGCTAGTGCAGGGCTCCTCCAGCCGTTGCTTGGCCGCCCAGACTCAGCGCTGCACGGAGTGCACCAGGCTCCCAGGGTCCCTGGCTGGGGTCTGCAGCCCCACACACCCGGAGGCTGACTCCTGGGCGCCCAGCAGCTGCCTCACACACGTAGCTTCCCTAGCGCTCTCCTCCCCAGCAGAGACGTGTGCAGCTGGTTGGGGCCTGCCCCTGCGTGCCTGGGCTCCCGCCCACAGCCCCAGCTCAGGGCAAGCAGCCCCTGAGCCAAGACCTGCAGGAGGCGCAGAGCGCCCCCACCTGGTAGCCGAGTGAACGGCTGGCGGGAGGCGAGCCTCCTCGAGGGAAGAAGAGGCAGCCCAGCCTCGTTTGGCTCAAGCCCTACTTGGCTGGAGCCGAGTGCGCCTCCAGGACGGCAGAGCTCCAGATCTGCTCAGAGGCCCGATCTGGCAGAGTTGCTGGCGCGAGGCTGCTCTGCCCTGGGCGAGCCTTGCCCAGACTTGCCTCACAGCTAGGCTTCCTTCCCAGGAAGGAGCAGGCTGCGCGCGGCTGGGAGACGCCACTGGCGCCTTCCTGACCTCAGCTCCGCTCCTGCCTTGCCTTTGCACCTAGGCCCCAGGCGTCCTTGGGGGGGGCTTAGGGGACGGTGGCTTGCACACTGCCAAGGGCTCCAGCAGGAAGAGCTCTGTGTGAGCGAAGGAAAGGGCTAGTGCAGGGCTCCTCCAGCCGTTGCTTGGCCGCCCAGACTCAGCGCTGCACGGAGTGCACCAGGCTCCCAGGGTCCCTGGCTGGGGTCTGCAGCCCCACACACCCGGAGGCTGACTCCCTGGGCGCCCAGCAGCTGCCTCACACACGTAGCTTCCCTAGCGCTCTCCTCCCCAGCAGAGACGTGTGCAGCTGGTTGGGGCCTGCCCCTGCGTGCCTGGGCTCCCGCCCACAGCCCCAGCTCAGGGCAAGCAGCCCCTGAGCCAAGACCTGCAGGAGGCGCAGAGCGCCCCCACCTGGAAGCCGAGTGAACGGCTGGCGGCGAGGCGAGCCTCCTCGAGGGAAGAAGAGGCAGCCCAGCCTCGTTTGGCTCAAGCCCTACTTGGCTGGAGCCGAGTGCGCCTCCAGGACGGCAGAGCTCCAGCTCTGCTCAGAGGCCCGATCTGGCAGAGTTGCTGGCGCGAGGCTGCTCTGCCCTGGGCGAGCCTTGCCCAGACTTGCCTCACAGCTAGGCTTCCTTCCCAGGAAGGAGCAGGCTGCGCGCGGCTGGGAGACGCCACTGGCGCCTTCCTGACCTCAGCTCCGCTCCTGCCTTGCCTTTGCACCTAGGCCCCAGGCGTCCTTGGGGAGGGCTTAGGGGACGGTGGCTTGCACACTGCCAAGGGCTCCAGCAGGAAGAGCTCTGTGTGAGCGAAGGAAAGGGCTAGTGCAGGGCTCCTCCAGCCGTTGCTTGGCCGCCCAGACTCAGCGCTGCACGGAGTGCACCAGGCTCCCAGGGTCCCTGGCTGGGGTCTGCAGCCCCACACACCCGGAGGCTGACTCCCTGGGCGCCCAGCAGCTGCCTCACACACGTAGCTTCCCTACCGCTCTCCTCCCCAGCAGAGACGTGTGCAGCTGGTTGGGGCCTGCCCCCGCGTGCCTGGGTTCCCGCCCACAGCCCCAGCTCAGGGCACCAGCCCCTGAGCCAAAACCTGCAGGAGGCGCAGAGCGCCCCACCTGGAAGCAGAGTGAACGGCTGGCGGGGAGGAGAGCCTCCTCGAGGGAAGAAGAGGCAGCCCAGCCGCGTTTGGCTCAAGCCCTGCTTGGCTGGACTTGTGTGCCTCTCCAGGACGGCAGGGCTCCAGCTCTGCTCAGAGGCCCGATCTTGCAGAGTTGCTGGCGCGAGGCTGCTCTGCCCTGGGCGAGCCTTGCCCAGACTTGCCTCACAGCTAGGCTTCCTTCCCAGGAAGGAGCAGGCTGCGCGCGGCTGGGAGACGCCACTGGCGCCTTCCTGACCTCAGCTCCGCTCCTGCCTTGCCTTTGCACCTAGGCCCCAGGCGTCCTTGGGGAGGGCTTAGGGACGGTGGCTTGCACACTGCCAAGGGCTCCAGCAGGAAGAGCTCTGTGTGAGCGAAGGAAAGGGCTAGTGCAGGGCTCCTCCAGCCGTTGCTTGGCCGCCCAGACTCAGCGCTGCACGGAGTGCACCAGGCTCCCAGGGTCCCTGGCTGGGGTCTGCAGCCCCACACACCCGGAGGCTGACTCCCTGGGCGCCCAGCAGCTGCCTCACACACGTAGCTTCCCTAGCGCTCTCCTCCCCAGCAGAGACGTGTGCAGCTGGTTGGGGCCTGCCCCTGCGTGCCTGGGCTCCTGCCCACAGCCCCAGCTCAGGGCAAGCAGCCCCTGAGCCAAGACCTGCAGGAGGCGCAGAGCGCCCCACCTGGAAGCCGAGTGAACGGCTGGCGGGAGGCGAGCCTCCTCGAGGGAAGAAGAGGCAGCCCAGCCTCGTTTGGCTCAAGCCCTACTTGGCTGGAGCCGAGTGCGCCTCCAGGACGGCAGAGCTCCAGCTCTGCTCAGAGGCCCGATCTGGCAGAGTTGCTGGCGCGAGGCTGCTCTGCCCTGGGCGAGCCTTGCCCAGACTTGCCTCACAGCTAGGCTTCCTTCCCAGGAAGGAGCAGGCTGCGCGCGGCTGGGAGACGCCACTGGCGCCTTCCTGACCTCAGCTCCGCTCCTGCCTTGCCTTTGCACCTAGGCCCCAGGCGTCCTTGGGGAGGGCTTAGGGACGGTGGCTTGCACACTGCCAAGGGCTCCAGCAGGAAGAGCTCTGTGTGAGCGAAGGAAAGGGCTAGTGCACGGCTCCTCCAGCCGTTGCTTGGCCGCCCAGACTCAGCGCTGCACGGAGTGCACCAGGCTCCCTGGGTCCCTGGCTGGGGTCTGCAGCCCCACACACCCGGAGGCTGACTCCTGGGCGCCCAGCAGCTGCCTCACACACGTAGCTTCCCTAGCGCTCTCCTCCCCAGCAGAGACGTGTGCAGCTGGTTGGGGCCTGCCCCTGCGTGCCTGGGCTCCCGCCCTCAGCCCCAGCTCAGGGCAAGCAGCCCCTGAGCCAAGACCTGCAGGAGGCGCAGAGCGCCCCACCTGGAAGCCGAGTGAACGGCTGGCGGGAGGCGAGCCTCCTCGAGGGAAGAAGAGGCAGCCCAGCCTCGTTTGGCTCAAACCCTACTTGGATGGAGCCGAGTGCGCCTCCAGGACTGCAGAGCTCCAGCTCTGCTCAGAGGCCCGATCTGGCAGAGTTGCTGGCGCGAGGCTGCTCTGCCCTGGGCGAGCCTTGCCCAGACTTGCCTCACAGCTAGGCTTCCTTCCCAGGAAGGAGCAGGCTGCGCGCGGCTGGGAGACGCCACTGGCGCCTTCCTGACCTCAGCTCCGCTCCTGCCTTGCCTTTGCACCTAGGCCCCAGGCGTCCTTGGGGAGGGCTTAGGGACGGTGGCTTGCACACTGCCAAGGGCTCCAGCAGGAAGAGCTCTGTGTGAGCGAAGGAAAGGGCTAGTGCAGGGCTCCTCCAGCCGTTGCTTGGCCGCCCAGACTCAGCGCTGCACGGAGTGCACCAGGCTCCCAGGGTCCCTGGCTGGGGTCTGCAGCCCCACACACCCGGAGGCTGACTCCCTGGGCGCCCAGCAGCTGCCTCACACACGTAGCTTCCCTAGCGCTCTCCTCCCCAGCAGAGACGTGTGCAGCTGGTTGGGGCCTGCCCCTGCGTGCCTGGGCTCCCGCCCAGAGCCCCAGCTCAGGGCAAGCAGCCCCTGAGCCAAGACCTGCAGGAGGCGCAGAGCGCCCCACCTGGAAGCCGAGTGAACGGCTGGCGGGAGGCGAGCCTCCTCGAGGGAAGAAGAGGCAGCCCAGCCTCGTTTGGCTCAAGCCCTACTTGGCTGGAGCCGAGTGCGCCTCCAGGACGGCAGAGCTCCAGCTCTGCTCAGAGGCCCGATCTGGCAGAGTTGCTGGCGCGAGGCTGCTCTGCCCTGGGCGAGCCTTGCCCAGACTTGCCTCACAGCTAGGCTTCCTTCCCAGGAAGGAGCAGGCTGCGCGCGGCTGGGGGACGCCACTGGCGCCTTCCTGACCTCAGCTCCGCTCCTGCCTTGCCTTTGCACCTAGGCCCCAGGCGTCCTTGGGGAGGGCTTAGGGGACGGTGGCTTGCACACTGCCAAGGGCTCCAGCAGGAAGAGCTCTGTGTGAGCGAAGGAAAGGGCTAGTGCAGGGCTCCTCCAGCCGTTGCTTGGCCGCCCAGACTCAGCGCTGCACGGAGTGCACCAGGCTCCCAGGGTCCCTGGCTGGGGTCTGCAGCCCCACACACCCGGAGGCTGACTCCTGGGCGCCCAGCAGCTGCCTCACACACGTAGCTTCCCTAGCGCTCTCCTCCCCAGCAGAGACGTGTGCAGCTGGTTGGGGCCTGCCCCTGCGTGCCTGGGCTCCCGCCCACAGCCCCAGCTCAGGGCAAGCAGCCCCTGAGCCAAGACCTGCAGGAGGCGCAGAGCGCCCCCACCTGGAAGCCGAGTGAACGGCTGGCGGGAGGCGAGCCTCCTCGAGGGAAGAAGAGGCAGCCCAGCCTCGTTTGGCTCAAGCCCTTCTTGGCTGGAGCCGAGTGCGCCTCCAGGACGGCAGAGCTCCAGCTCTGCTCAGAGGCCCGATCTGGCAGAGTTGCTGGCGCGAGGCTGCTCTGCCCTGGGCGAGCCTTGCCCAGACTTGCCTCACAGCTAGGCTTCCTTCCCAGGAAGGAGCAGGCTGCGCGCGGCTGGGAGACGCCACTGGCGCCTTCCTGACCTCAGCTCCGCTCCTGCCTTGCCTTTGCACCTAGGCCCCAGGCGTCCTTGGGGAGGGCTTAGGGGACGGTGGCTTGCACACTGCCAAGGGCTCCAGCAGGAAGAGCTCTGTGTGAGCGAAGGGAAGGGCTAGTGCAGGGCTCCTCCAGCCGTTGCTTGGCCGCCCAGACTCAGCGCTGCACGGAGTGCACCGGGCTCCCAGGGTCCCTGGCTGGGGTCTGCAGCCCCACACACCCGGAGGCTGACTCCTGGGCGCCCAGCAGCTGCCTCACACACGTAGCTTCCCTAGCGCTCTCCTCCCCAGCAGAGACGTGTGCAGCTGGTTGGGGCCTGCCCCTGCGTGCCTGGGCTCCCGCCCACAGCCCCAGCTCAGGGCAAGCAGCCCCTGAGCCAAGACCTGCAGGAGGCGCAGAGCGCCCCACCTGGAAGCCGAGTGAACGGCTGGCGGGAGGCGAGCCTCCTCGAGGGAAGAGGCAGCCCAGCCTCGTTTGGCTCAAACCCTACTTGGCTGGAGCCGAGTGCACCTCCAGGACGGCAGAGCTCCAGCTCTGCTCAGAGGCCCGATCTGGCAGAGTTGCTGGCGCGAGGCTGCTCTGCCCTGGGCGAGCCTTGCCCAGACTTGCCTCACAGCTAGGCTTCCTTCCCAGGAAGGAGCAGGCTGCGCGCGGCTGGGAGACGCCACTGGCGCCTTCCTGACCTCAGCTCCGCTCCTGCCTTGCCTTTGCACCTAGGCCCCAGGCGTCCTTGGGGAGGGCTTAGGGGACGGTGGCTTGCACACTGCCAAGGGCTCCAGCAGGAAGAGCTCTGTGTGAGCGAAGGAAAGGGCTAGTGCAGGGCTCCTCCAGCCGTTGCTTGGCCGCCCAGACTCAGCGCTGCACGGAGTGCACCAGGCTCCCAGGGTCCCTGGCTGGGGTCTGCAGCCCCACACACCCGGAGGCTGACTCCTGGGCGCCCAGCAGCTGCCTCACACACGTAGCTTCCCTAGCGCTCTCCTCCCCAGCAGAGACGTGTGCAGCTGGTTGGGGCCTGCCCCTGCGTGCCTGGGCTCCCACCCAGAGCCCCAGCTCAGGGCAAGCAGCCCCTGAGCCAAGACCTGCAGGAGGCGCAGAGCGCCCCACCTGGAAGCCGAGTGAACGGCTGGCGGGAGGCGAGCCTCCTCGAGGGAAGAAGAGGCAGCCCAGCCTCGTTTGGCTCAAGCCCTACTTGGCTGGAGCCGAGTGCGCCTCCAGGACGGCAGAGCTCCAGCTCTGCTCAGAGGCCCGATCTGGCAGAGTTGCTGGCGCGAGGCTGCTCTGCCCTGGGCGAGCCTTGCCCAGACTTGCCTCACAGCTAGGCTTCCTTCCCAGGAAGGAGCAGGCTGCGCGCGGCTGGGAGACGCCACTGGCGCCTTCCTGACCTCAGCTCCGCTCCTGCCTTGCCTTTGCACCTAGGCCCCAGGCGTCCTTGGGGAGGGCTTAGGGACGGTGGCTTGCACACTGCCAAGGGCTCCAGCAGGAAGAGCTCTGTGTGAGCGAAGGAAAGGGCTAGTGCAGGGCTCCTCCAGCCGTTGCTTGGCCGCCCAGACTCAGCGCTGCACGGAGTGCACCAGGCTCCCAGGGTCCCTGGCTGGGGTCTGCAGCCCCACACACCCGGAGGCTGACTCCTGGGCGCCCAGCAGCTGCCTCACACACGTAGCTTCCCTAGCGCTCTCCTCCCCAGCAGAGACGTGTGCAGCTGGTTGGGGCCTGCCCCTGCGTGCCTGGGCTCCCGCCCACAGCCCCAGCTCAGGGCAAGCAGCCCCTGAGCCAAGACCTGCAGGAGGCGCAGAGCGCCCCACCTGGAAGCCGAGTGAACGGCTGGCGGGAGGCGAGCCTCCTCGAGGGAAGAAGAGGCAGCCCAGCCTCGTTTGGCTCAAGCCCTACTTGGCTGGAGCCGAGTGCGCCTCCAGGACGGCAGAGCTCCAGCTCTGCTCAGAGGCCCGATCTGGCAGAGTTGCTGGCGCGAGGCTGCTCTGCCCTGGGCGAGCCTTGCCCAGACTTGCCTCACAGCTAGGCTTCCTTCCCAGGAAGGAGCAGGCTGCGCGCGGCTGGGGGACGCCACTGGCGCCTTCCTGACCTCAGCTCCGCTCCTGCCTTGCCTTTGCACCTAGGCCCCAGGCGTCCTTGGGGAGGGCTTAGGGGACGGTGGCTTGCACACTGCCAAGGGCTCCAGCAGGAAGAGCTCTGTGTGAGCGAAGGAAAGGGCTAGTGCAGGGCTCCTCCAGCCGTTGCTTGGCCGCCCAGACTCAGCGCTGCACGGAGTGCACCAGGCTCCCAGGGTCCCTGGCTGGGGTCTGCAGCCCCACACACCCGGAGGCTGACTCCTGGGCGCCCAGCAGCTGCCTCACACACGTAGCTTCCCTAGCGCTCTCCTCCCCAGCAGAGACGTGTGCAGCTGGTTGGGGCCTGCCCCTGCGTGCCTGGGCTCCCTCCCAGAGCCCCAGCTCAGGGCAAGCAGCCCCTGAGCCAAGACCTGCAGGAGGCGCAGAGCGCCCCACCTGGAAGCCGAGTGAACGGCTGGCGGGAGGCGAGCCTCCTCGAGGGAAGAAGAGGCAGCCCAGCCTCGTTTGGCTCAAGCCCTACTTGGCTGGAGCCGAGTGCGCCTCCAGGACGGCAGAGCTCCAGCTCTGCTCAGAGGCCCGATCTGGCAGAGTTGCTGGCGCGAGGCTGCTCTGCCCTGGGCGAGCCTTGCCCAGACTTGCCTCATAGCTAGGCTTCCTTCCCAGGAAGGAGCAGGCTGCGCGAGGCTGGGGGACGCCACTGGCGCCTTCCTGACCTCAGCTCCGCTCCTGCCTTGCCTTTGCACCTAGGCCCCAGGCGTCCTTGGGGAGGGCTTAGGGACGGTGGCTTGCACACTGCCAAGGGCTCCAGCAGGAAGAGCTCTGTGTGAGCGAAGGAAAGGGCTAGTGCAGGGCTCCTCCAGCCGTTGCTTGGCCGCCCAGACTCAGCGCTGCACGGAGTGCACCAGGCTCCCAGGGTCCCTGGCTGGGGTCTGCAGCCCCACACACCCGGAGGCTGACTCCTGGGCGCCCAGCAGCTGCCTCACACACGTAGCTTCCCTAGCGCTCTCCTCCCCAGCAGAGACGTGTGCAGCTGGTTGGGGCCTGCCCCTGCGTGCCTGGGCTCCCGCCCAGAGCCCCAGCTCAGGGCAAGCAGCCCCTGAGCCAAGACCTGCAGGAGGCGCAGAGCGCCCCACCTGGAAGCCGAGTGAACGGCGGGGGAGGCGAGCCTCCTCGAGGGAAGAAGAGGCAGCCCAGCCTCGTTTGGCTCAAACCCTACTTGGCTGGAGCCGAGTGCGCCTCCAGGACGGCAGAGCTCCAGCTCTGCTCAGAGGCCCGATCTGGCAGAGTTGCTGGCGCGAGGCTGCTCTGCCCTGGGCGAGCCTTGCCCAGACTTGCCTCACAGCTAGGCTTCCTTCCCAGGAAGGAGCAGGCTGCGCGCGGCTGGGAGACGCCACTGGCGCCTTCCTGACCTCAGCTCCGCTCCTGCCTTGCCTTTGCACCTAGGCCCCAGGCGTCCTTGGGGAGGGCTTAGGGGACGGTGGCTTGCACCCTGCCAAGGGCTCCAGCAGGAAGAGCTCTGTGTGAGCGAAGGAAAGGGCTAGTGCAGGGCTCCTCCAGCCGTTGCTTGGCCGCCCAGACTCAGCGCTGCACGGAGTGCACCAGGCTCCCAGGGTCCCTGGCTGGGGTCTGCAGCCCCACACACCCGGAGGCTGACTCCTGGGCGCCCAGCAGCTGCCTCACACACGTAGCTTCCCTAGCGCTCTCCTCCCCAGCAGAGACGTGTGCAGCTGGTTGGGGCCTGCCCCTGCGTGCCTGGGCTCCCGTCCACAGCCCCAGCTCAGGGCAAGCAGCCCCTGAGCCAAGACCTGCAGGAGGCGCAGAGCGCCCCCACCTGGAAGCCGAGTGAACGGCTGGCGGGGAGGCGAGCCTCCTCGAGGGAAGAAGAGGCAGCCCAGCCTCGTTTGGCTCAAGCCCTACTTGGCTGGAGCCGAGTGCGCCTCCAGGACGGCAGAGCTCCAGCTCTGCTCAGAGGCCCGATCTGGCAGAGTTGCTGGCGCGAGGCTGCTCTGCCCTGGGCGAGCCTTGCCCAGACTTGCCTCACAGCTAGGCTTCCTTCCCAGGAAGGAGCAGGCTGCGCGCGGCTGGGAGACGCCACTGGCGCCTTCCTGACCTCAGCTCCGCTCCTGCCTTGCCTTTGCACCTAGGCCCCAGGCGTCCTTGGGGAGGGCTTAGGGGACGGTGGCTTGCACACTGCCAAGGGCTCCAGCAGGAAGAGCTCTGTGTGAGCGAAGGAAAGGGCTAGTGCAGGGCTCCTCCAGCCGTTGCTTGGCCGCCCAGACTCAGCGCTGCACGGAGTGCACCAGGCTCCCAGGGTCCCTGGCTGGGGTCTGCAGCCCCACACACCCGGAGGCTGACTCCTGGGCGCCCAGCAGCTGCCTCACACACGTAGCTTCCCTAGCGCTCTCCTCCCCAGCAGAGACGTGTGCAGCTGGTTGGGGCCTGCCCCTGCGTGCCTGGGCTCCCGCCCAGAGCCCCAGCTCAGGGCAAGCAGCCCCTGAGCCAAGACCTGCAGGAGGCGCAGAGCGCCCCCACCTGGAAGCCGAGTGAACGGCTGGCGGGAGGCGAGCCTCCTCGAGGGAAGAAGAGGCAGCCCAGCCTCGTTTGGCTCAAGCCCTACTTGGCTGGAGCCGAGTGCGCCTCCAGGACGGCAGAGCTCCAGCTCTGCTCAGAGGCCCGATCTGGCAGAGTTGCTGGCGCGAGGCTGCTCTGCCCTGGGCGAGCCTTGCCCAGACTTGCCTCACAGCTAGGCTTCCTTCCCAGGAAGGAGCAGGCTGCGCGCGGCTGGGAGACGCCACTGGCGCCTTCCTGACCTCAGCTCCGCTCCTGCCTTGCCTTTGCACCTAGGCCCCAGGCGTCCGTGGGGAGGGCTTAGGGGACGGTGGCTTGCACACTGCCAAGGGCTCCAGCAGGAAGAGCTCTGTGTGAGCGAAGGAAAGGGCTAGTGCAGGGCTCCTCCAGCCGTTGCTTGGCCGCCCAGACTCAGCGCTGCACGGAGTGCACCAGGCTCCCAGGGTCCCTGGCTGGGGTCTGCAGCCCCACACACCCGGAGGCTGACTCCTGGGCGCCCAGCAGCTGCCTCACACACGTAGCTTCCCTAGCGCTCTCCTCCCCAGCAGAGACGTGTGCAGCTGGTTGGGGCCTGCCCCTGCGTGCCTGGGCTCCCGCCCACAGCCCCAGCTCAGGGCAAGCAGCCCCTGAGCCAAGACCTGCAGGAGGCGCAGAGCGCCCCCACCTGGAAGCCGAGTGAACGGCTGGCGGGAGGCGAGCCTCCTCGAGGGAAGAAGAGGCAGCCCAGCCTCGTTTGGCTCAAGCCCTACTTGGCTGGAGCCGAGTGCGCCTCCAGGACGGCAGAGCTCCAGCTCTGCTCAGAGGCCCGATCTGGCAGAGTTGCTGGCGCGAGGCTGCTCTGCCCTGGGCGAGCCTTGCCCAGACTTGCCTCACAGCTAGGCTTCCTTCCCAGGAAGGAGCAGGCTGCGCGCGGCTGGGAGACGCCACTGGCGCCTTCCTGACCTCAGCTCCGCTCCTGCCTTGCCTTTGCACCTAGGCCCCAGGCGTCCTTGGGGAGGGCTTAGGGGACGGTGGCTTGCACACTGCCAAGGGCTCCAGCAGGAAGAGCTCTGTGTGAGCGAAGGAAAGGGCTAGTGCAGGGCTCCTCCAGCCGTTGCTTGGCCGCCCAGACTCAGCGCTGCACGGAGTGCACCAGGCTCCCAGGGTCCCTGGCTGGGGTCTGCAGCCCCACACACCCGGAGGCTGACTCCTGGGCGCCCAGCAGCTGCCTCACACACGTAGCTTCCCTAGCGCTCTCCTCCCCAGCAGAGACGTGTGCAGCTGGTTGGGGCCTGCCCCTGCGTGCCTGGGCTCCCGCCCACAGCCCCAGCTCAGGGCAAGCAGCCCCTGAGCCAAGACCTGCAGGAGGTGCAGAGCGCCCCCACCTGGAAGCCGAGTGAACGGCTGGCGGGGAGGCGAGCCTCCTCGAGGGAAGAAGAGGCAGCCCAGCCTCGTTTGGCTCAAACCCTACTTGGCTGGAGCCGAGTGCGCCTCCAGGACGGCAGAGCTCCAGCTCTGCTCAGAGGCCCGATCTGGCAGAGTTGCTGGCGCGAGGCTGCTCTGCCCTGGGCGAGCCTTGCCCAGACTTGCCTCACAGCTAGGCTTCCTTCCCAGGAAGGAGCAGGCTGCGCGCGGCTGGGAGACGCCACTGGCGCCTTCCTGACCTCAGCTCCGCTCCTGCCTTGCCTTTGCACCTAGGCCCCAGGCGTCCTTGGGGAGGGCTTAGGGGACGGTGGCTTGCACACTGCCAAGGGCTCCAGCAGGAAGAGCTCTGTGTGAGCGAAGGAAAGGGCTAGTGCAGGGCTCCTCCAGCCGTTGCTTGGCCGCCCAGACTCAGCACTGCACGGAGTGCACCAGGCTCCCAGGGTCCCTGGCTGGGGTCTGCAGCCCCACACACCCGGAGGCTGACTCCCTGGGCGCCCAGCAGCTGCCTCACACACGTAGCTTCCCTAGCGCTCTCCTCCCCAGCAGAGACGTGTGCAGCTGGTTGGGGCCTGCCCCTGCGTGCCTGGGCTCCCGCCCACAGCCCCAGCTCAGGGCAAGCAGCCCCTGAGCCAAGACCTGCAGGAGGCGCAGAGCGGCCCCACCTGGAAGCCGAGTGAACGGCTGGCGGGGAGGCGAGCCTCCTCGAGGGAAGAAGAGGCAGCCCAGCCTCGTTTGGCTCAAGCCCTACTTGGCTGGAGCCGAGTGCGCCTCCAGGACGGCAGAGCTCCAGCTCTGCTCAGAGGCCCGATCTGGCAGAGTTGCTGGCGCGAGGCTGCTCTGCCCTGGGCGAGCCTTGCCCAGACTTGCCTCACAGCTAGGCTTCCTTCCCAGGAAGGAGCAGGCTGCGCGCGGCTGGGAGACGCCACTGGCGCCTTCCTGACCTCAGCTCCGCTCCTGCCTTGCCTTTGCACCTAGGCCCCAGGCGTCCTTGGGGAGGGCTTAGGGACGGTGGCTTGCACACTGCCAAGGGCTCCAGCAGGAAGAGCTCTGTGTGAGCGAAGGAAAGGGCTAGTGCAGGGCTCCTCCAGCCGTTGCTTGGCCGCCCAGACTCAGCGCTGCACGGAGTGCACCAGGCTCCCAGGGTCCCTGGCTGGGGTCTGCAGCCCCACACACCCGGAGGCTGACTCCTGGGCGCCCAGCAGCTGCCTCACACACGTAGCTTCCCTAGCGCTCTCCTCCCCAGCAGAGACGTGTGCAGCTGGTTGGGGCCTGCCCCTGCGTGCCTGGGCTCCCGCCCACAGCCCCAGCTCAGGGCAAGCAGCCCCTGAGCCAAGACCTGCAGGAGGCGCAGAGCGCCCCACCTGGAAGCCGAGTGAACGGCTGGCGGGAGGCGAGCCTCCTCGAGGGAAGAAGAGGCAGCCCAGCCTCGTTTGGCTCAAGCCCTACTTGGCTGGAGCCGAGTGCGCCTCCAGGACGGCAGAGCTCCAGCTCTGCTCAGAGGCCCGATCTGGCAGAGTTGCTGGCGCGAGGCTGCTCTGCCCTGGGCGAGCCTTGCCCAGACTTGCCTCACAGCTAGGCTTCCTTCCCAGGAAGGAGCAGGCTGCGCGCGGCTGGGAGACGCCACTGGCGCCTTCCTGACCTCAGCTCCGCTCCTGCCTTGCCTTTGCACCTAGGCCCCAGGCGTCCTTGGGGAGGGCTTAGGGACGGTGGCTTGCACACTGCCAAGGGCTCCAGCAGGAAGAGCTCTGTGTGAGCGAAGGAAAGGGCTAGTGCAGGGCTCCTCCAGCCGTTGCTTGGCCGCCCAGACTCAGCGCTGCACGGAGTGCACCAGGCTCCCAGGGTCCCTGGCTGGGGTCTGCAGCCCCACACACCCGGAGGCTGACTCCTGGGCGCCCAGCAGCTGCCTCACACACGTAGCTTCCCTAGCGCTCTCCTCCCCAGCAGAGACGTGTGCAGCTGGTTGGGGCCTGCCCCTGCGTGCCTGGGCTCCCGCCCTCAGCCCCAGCTCAGGGCAAGCAGCCCCTGAGCCAAGACCTGCAGGAGGCGCAGAGCGCCCCACCTGGAAGCCGAGTGAACGGCTGGCGGGAGGCGAGCCTCCTCGAGGGAAGAAGAGGCAGCCCAGCCTCGTTTGGCTCAAGCCCTACTTGGCTGGAGCCGAGTGCGCCTCCAGGACGGCAGAGCTCCAGCTCTGCTCAGAGGCCCGATCTGGCAGAGTTGCTGGCGCGAGGCTGCTCTGCCCTGGGCGAGCCTTGCCCAGACTTGCCTCACAGCTAGGCTTCCTTCCCAGGAAGGAGCAGGCTGCGCGCGGCTGGGAGACGCCACTGGCGCCTTCCTGACCTCAGCTCCGCTCCTGCCTTGCCTTTGCACCTAGGCCCCAGGCGTCCTTGGGGAGGGCTTAGGGGACGGTGGCTTGCACACTGCCAAGGGCTCCAGCAGGAAGAGCTCTGTGTGAGCGAAGGAAAGGGCTAGTGCAGGGCTCCTCCAGCCGTTGCTTGGCCGCCCAGACTCAGCGCTGCACGGAGTGCACCAGGCTCCCAGGGTCCCTGGCTGGGGTCTGCAGCCCCACACACCCGGAGGCTGACTCCTGGGCGCCCAGCAGCTGCCTCACACACGTAGCTTCCCTAGCGCTCTCCTCCCCAGCAGAGACGTGTGCAGCTGGTTGGGGCCTGCCCCTGCGTGCCTGGGCTCCCGCCCACAGCCCCAGCTCAGGGCAAGCAGCCCCTGAGCCAAGACCTGCAGGAGGCGCAGAGCGCCCCACCTGGAAGCCGAGTGAACGGCTGGCGGGAGGCGAGCCTCCTCGAGGGAAGAAGAGGCAGCCCAGCCTCGTTTGGCTCAAGCCCTACTTGGCTGGAGCCGAGTGCGCCTCCAGGACGGCAGAGCTCCAGCTCTGCTCAGAGGCCCGATCTGGCAGAGTTGCTGGCGCGAGGCTGCTCTGCCCTGGGCGAGCCTTGCCCAGACTTGCCTCACAGCTAGGCTTCCTTCCCAGGAAGGAGCAGGCTGCGCGCGGCTGGGAGACGCCACTGGCGCCTTCCTGACCTCAGCTCCGCTCCTGCCTTGCCTTTGCACCTAGGCCCCAGGCGTCCTTGGGGAGGGCTTAGGGACGGTGGCTTGCACACTGCCAAGGGCTCCAGCAGGAAGAGCTCTGTGTGAGCGAAGGAAAGGGCTAGTGCAGGGCTCCTCCAGCCGTTGCTTGGCCGCCCAGACTCAGCGCTGCACGGAGTGCACCAGGCTCCCAGGGTCCCTGGCTGGGGTCTGCAGCCCCACACACCCGGAGGCTGACTCCTGGGCGCCCAGCAGCTGCCTCACACACGTAGCTTCCCTAGCGCTCTCCTCCCCAGCAGAGACGTGTGCAGCTGGTTGGGGCCTGCCCCTGCGTGCCTGGGCTCCCGCCCACAGCCCCAGCTCAGGGCAAGCAGCCCCTGAGCCAAGACCTGCAGGAGGCGCAGAGCGCCCCACCTGGAAGCCGAGTGAACGGCTGGCGGGAGGCGAGCCTCCTCGAGGGAAGAAGAGGCAGCCCAGCCTCGTTTGGCTCAAGCCCTACTTGGCTGGAGCCGAGTGCGCCTCCAGGACGACAGAGCTCCAGCTCTGCTCAGAGGCCCGATCTGGCAGAGTTGCTGGCGCGAGGCTGCTCTGCCCTGGGCGAGCCTTGCCCAGACTTGCCTCACAGCTAGGCTTCCTTCCCAGGAAGGAGCAGGCTGCGCGCGGCTGGGAGACGCCACTGGCGCCTTCCTGACCTCAGCTCCGCTCCTGCCTTGCCTTTGCACCTAGGCCCCAGGCGTCCTTGGGGAGGGCTTAGGGGACGGTGGCTTGCACACTGCCAAGGGCTCCAGCAGGAAGAGCTCTGTGTGAGCGAAGGAAAGGGCTAGTGCAGGGCTCCTCCAGCCGTTGCTTGGCCGCCCTGACTCAGCGCTGCACGGAGTGCACCAGGCTCCCAGGGTCCCTGGCTGGGGTCTGCAGCCCCACACACCCGGAGGCTGACTCCCTGGGCGCCCAGCAGCTGCCTCACACACGTAGCTTCCCTAGCGCTCTCCTCCCCAGCAGAGACGTGTGCAGCTGGTTGGGGCCTGCCCCTGCGTGCCTGGGCTCCCGCCCACAGCCCCAGCTCAGGGCAAGCAGCCCCTGAGCCAAGACCTGCAGGAGGCGCAGAGCGCCCCACCTGGAAGCCGAGTGAACGGCTGGCGGGAGGCGAGCCTCCTCGAGGGAAGAAGAGGCAGCCCAGCCTCGTTTGGCTCAAGCCCTACTTGGCTGGAGCCGAGTGCGCCTCCAGGACGGCAGAGCTCCAGCTCTGCTCAGAGGCCCGATCTGGCAGAGTTGCTGGCGCGAGGCTGCTCTGCCCTGGGCGAGCCTTGCCCAGACTTGCCTCACAGCTAGGCTTCCTTCCCAGGAAGGAGCAGGCTGCGCGCGGCTGGGAGACGCCACTGGCGCCTTCCTGACCTCAGCTCCGCTCCTGCCTTGCCTTTGCACCTAGGCCCCAGGCGTCCTTGGGGAGGGCTTAGGGGACGGTGGCTTGCACACTGCCAAGGGCTCCAGCAGGAAGAGCTCTGTGTGAGCGAAGGAAAGGGCTAGTGCAGGGCTCCTCCAGCCGTTGCTTGGCCGCCCAGACTCAGCGCTGCACGGAGTGCACCAGGCTCCCAGGGTCCCTGGCTGGGGTCTGCAGCCCCACACACCCGGAGGCTGACTCCTGGGCGCCCAGCAGCTGCCTCACACACGTAGCTTCCCTAGCGCTCTCCTCCCCAGCAGAGACGTGTGCAGCTGGTTGGGGCCTGCCCCTGCGTGCCTGGGCTCCCGCCCACAGCCCCAGCTCAGGGCAAGCAGCCCCTGAGCCAAGACCTGCAGGAGGCGCAGAGCGCCCCACCTGGAAGCCGAGTGAACGGCTGGCGGGAGGCGAGCCTCCTCGAGGGAAGAAGAGGCAGCCCAGCCTCGTTTGGCTCAAGCCCTACTTGGCTGGAGCCGAGTGCGCCTCCAGGACGGCAGAGCTCCAGCTCTGCTCAGAGGCCCGATCTGGCAGAGTTGCTGGCGCGAGGCTGCTCTGCCCTGGGCGAGCCTTGCCCAGACTTGCCTCACAGCTAGGCTTCCTTCCCAGGAAGGAGCAGGCTGCGCGCGGCTGGGAGACGCCACTGGCGCCTTCCTGACCTCAGCTCCGCTCCTGCCTTGCCTTTGCACCTAGGCCCCAGGCGTCCTTGGGGAGGGCTTAGGGACGGTGGCTTGCACACTGCCAAGGGCTCCAGCAGGAAGAGCTCTGTGTGAGCGAAGGAAAGGGCTAGTGCAGGGCTCCTCCAGCCGTTGCTTGGCCGCCCAGACTCAGCGCTGCACGGAGTGCACCAGGCTCCCAGGGTCCCTGGCTGGGGTCTGCAGCCCCACACACCCGGAGGCTGACTCCTGGGCGCCCAGCAGCTGCCTCACACACGTAGCTTCCCTAGCGCTCTCCTCCCCAGCAGAGACGTGTGCAGCTGGTTGGGGCCTGCCCCTGCGTGCCTGGGCTCCCGCCCACAGCCCCAGCTCAGGGCAAGCAGCCCCTGAGCCAAGACCTGCAGGAGGCGCAGAGCGCCCCACCTGGAAGCCGAGTGAACGGCTGGCGGGAGGCGAGCCTCCTCGAGGGAAGAAGAGGCAGCCCAGCCTCGTTTGGCTCAAGCCCTACTTGGCTGGAGCCGAGTGCGCCTCCAGGACGGCAGAGCTCCAGCTCTGCTCAGAGGCCCGATCTGGCAGAGTTGCTGGCGCGAGGCTGCTCTGCCCTGGGCGAGCCTTGCCCAGACTTGCCTCACAGCTAGGCTTCCTTCCCAGGAAGGAGCAGGCTGCGCGCGGCTGGGAGACGCCACTGGCGCCTTCCTGACCTCAGCTCCGCTCCTGCCTTGCCTTTGCACCTAGGCCCCAGGCGTCCTTGGGGAGGGCTTAGGGACGGTGGCTTGCACACTGCCAAGGGCTCCAGCAGGAAGAGCTCTGTGTGAGCGAAGGAAAGGGCTAGTGCAGGGCTCCTCCAGCCGTTGCTTGGCCGCCCAGACTCAGCGCTGCACGGAGTGCACCAGGCTCCCAGGGTCCCTGGCTGGGGTCTGCAGCCCCACACACCCGGAGGCTGACTCCTGGGCGCCCAGCAGCTGCCTCACACACGTAGCTTCCCTAGCGCTCTCCTCCCCAGCAGAGACGTGTGCAGCTGGTTGGGGCCTGCCCCTGCGTGCCTGGGCTCCCGCCCACAGCCCCAGCTCAGGGCAAGCAGCCCCTGAGCCAAGACCTGCAGGAGGCGCAGAGCGCCCCACCTGGAAGCCGAGTGAACGGCTGGCGGGAGGCGAGCCTCCTCGAGGGAAGAAGAGGCAGCCCAGCCTCGTTTGGCTCAAGCCCTACTTGGCTGGAGCCGAGTGCGCCTCCAGGACGGCAGAGCTCCAGCTCTGCTCAGAGGCCCGATCTGGCAGAGTTGCTGGCGCGAGGCTGCTCTGCCCTGGGCGAGCCTTGCCCAGACTTGCCTCACAGCTAGGCTTCCTTCCCAGGAAGGAGCAGGCTGCGCGCGGCTGGGAGACGCCACTGGCGCCTTCCTGACCTCAGCTCCGCTCCTGCCTTGCCTTTGCACCTAGGCCCCAGGCGTCCTTGGGGAGGGCTTAGGGACGGTGGCTTGCACACTGCCAAGGGCTCCAGCAGGAAGAGCTCTGTGTGAGCGAAGGAAAGGGCTAGTGCAGGGCTCCTCCAGCCGTTGCTTGGCCGCCCAGACTCAGCGCTGCACGGAGTGCACCAGGCTCCCAGGGTCCCTGGCTGGGGTCTGCAGCCCCACACACCCGGAGGCTGACTCCTGGGCGCCCAGCAGCTGCCTCACACACGTAGCTTCCCTAGCGCTCTCCTCCCCAGCAGAGACGTGTGCAGCTGGTTGGGGCCTGCCCCTGCGTGCCTGGGCTCCCGCCCACAGCCCCAGCTCAGGGCAAGCAGCCCCTGAGCCAAGACCTGCAGGAGGCGCAGAGCGCCCCACCTGGAAGCCGAGTGAACGGCTGGCGGGAGGCGAGCCTCCTCGAGGGAAGAAGAGGCAGCCCAGCCTCGTTTGGCTCAAGCCCTACTTGGCTGGAGCCGAGTGCGCCTCCAGGACGGCAGAGCTCCAGCTCTGCTCAGAGGCCCGATCTGGCAGAGTTGCTGGAGCGAGGCTGCTCTGCCCTGGGCGAGCCTTGCCCAGACTTGCCTCACAGCTAGGCTTCCTTCCCAGGAAGGAGCAGGCTGCGCGCGGCTGGGAGACGCCACTGGCGCCTTCCTGACCTCAGCTCCGCTCCTGCCTTGCCTTTGCACCTAGGCCCCAGGCGTCCTTGGGGAGGGCTTAGGGACGGTGGCTTGCACACTGCCAAGGGCTCCAGCAGGAAGAGCTCTGTGTGAGCGAAGGAAAGGGCTAGTGCAGGGCTCCTCCAGCCGTTGCTTGGCCGCCCAGACTCAGCGCTGCACGGAGTGCACCAGGCTCCCAGGGTCCCTGGCTGGGGTCTGCAGCCCCACACACCCGGAGGCTGACTCCCTGGGCGCCCAGCAGCTGCCTCACACACGTAGCTTCCCTAGCGCTCTCCTCCCCAGCAGAGACGTGTGCAGCTGGTTGGGGCCTGCCCCTGCGTGCCTGGGCTCCCGCCCACAGCCCCAGCTCAGGGCAAGCAGCCCCTGAGCCAAGACCTGCAGGAGGCGCAGAGCGCCCCACCTGGAAGCCGAGTGAACGGCTGGCGGGAGGCGAGCCTCCTCGAGGGAAGAAGAGGCAGCCCAGCCTCGTTTGGCTCAAACCCTACTTGGCTGGAGCCGAGTGCGCCTCCAGGACGGCAGAGCTCCAGCTCTGCTCAGAGGCCCGATCTGGCAGAGTTGCTGGCGCGAGGCTGCTCTGCCCTGGGCGAGCCTTGCCCAGACTTGCCTCACAGCTAGGCTTCCTTCCCAGGAAGGAGCAGGCTGCGCGCGGCTGGGAGACGCCACTGGCGCCTTCCTGACCTCAGCTCCGCTCCTGCCTTGCCTTTGCACCTAGGCCCCAGGCGTCCTTGGGGAGGGCTTAGGGACGGTGGCTTGCACACTGCCAAGGGCTCCAGCAGGAAGAGCTCTGTGTGAGCGAAGGAAAGGGCTAGTGCAGGGCTCCTCCAGCCGTTGCTTGGCCGCCCAGACTCAGCGCTGCACGGAGTGCACCAGGCTCCCAGGGTCCCTGGCTGGGGTCTGCAGCCCCACACACCCGGAGGCTGACTCCTGGGCGCCCAGCAGCTGCCTCACACACGTAGCTTCCCTAGCGCTCTCCTCCCCAGCAGAGACGTGTGCAGCTGGTTGGGGCCTGCCCCTGCGTGCCTGGGCTCCCGCCCAGAGCCCCAGCTCAGGGCAAGCAGCCCCTGAGCCAAGACCTGCAGGAGGCGCAGAGCGCCCCACCTGGAAGCCGAGTGAACGGCTGGCGGGAGGCGAGCCTCCTCGAGGGAAGAAGAGGCAGCCCAGCCTCGTTTGGCTCAAGCCCTACTTGGCTGGAGCCGAGTGCGCCTCCAGGACGGCAGAGCTCCAGCTCTGCTCAGAGGCCCGATCTGGCAGAGTTGCTGGCGCGAGGCTGCTCTGCCCTGGGCGAGCCTTGCCCAGACTTGCCTCACAGCTAGGCTTCCTTCCCAGGAAGGAGCAGGCTGCGCGCGGCTGGGAGACGCCACTGGCGCCTTCCTGACCTCAGCTCCGCTCCTGCCTTGCCTTTGCACCTAGGCCCCAGGCGTCCTTGGGGAGGGCTTAGGGACGGTGGCTTGCACACTGCCAAGGGCTCCAGCAGGAAGAGCTCTGTGTGAGCGAAGGAAAGGGCTAGTGCAGGGCTCCTCCAGCCGTTGCTTGGCCGCCCAGACTCAGCGCTGCACGGAGTGCACCAGGCTCCCAGGGTCCCTGGCTGGGGTCTGCAGCCCCACACACCCGGAGGCTGACTCCTGGGCGCCCAGCAGCTGCCTCACACACGTAGCTTCCCTAGCGCTCTCCTCCCCAGCAGAGACGTGTGCAGCTGGTTGGGGCCTGCCCCTGCGTGCCTGGGCTCCCGCCCACAGCCCCAGCTCAGGGCAAGCAGCCCCTGAGCCAAGACCTGCAGGAGGCGCAGAGCGCCCCACCTGGAAGCCGAGTGAACGGCTGGCGGGAGGCGAGCCTCCTCGAGGGAAGAAGAGGCAGCCCAGCCTCGTTTGGCTCAAGCCCTACTTGGCTGGAGCCGAGTGCGCCTCCAGGACGGCAGAGCTCCAGCTCTGCTCAGAGGCCCGATCTGGCAGAGTTGCTGGCGCGAGGCTGCTCTGCCCTGGGCGAGCCTTGCCCAGACTTGCCTCACAGCTAGGCTTCCTTCCCAGGAAGGAGCAGGCTGCGCGCGGCTGGGAGACGCCACTGGCGCCTTCCTGACCTCAGCTCCGCTCCTGCCTTGCCTTTGCACCTAGGCCCCAGGCGTCCTTGGGGAGGGCTTAGGGACGGTGGCTTGCACACTGCCAAGGGCTCCAGCAGGAAGAGCTCTGTGTGAGCGAAGGAAAGGGCTAGTGCAGGGCTCCTCCAGCCGTTGCTTGGCCGCCCAGACTCAGCGCTGCACGGAGTGCACCAGGCTCCCAGGGTCCCTGGCTGGGGTCTGCAGCCCCACACACCCGGAGGCTGACTCCTGGGCGCCCAGCAGCTGCCTCACACACGTAGCTTCCCTAGCGCTCTCCTCCCCAGCAGAGACGTGTGCAGCTGGTTGGGGCCTGCCCCTGCGTGCCTGGGCTCCCGCCCACAGCCCCAGCTCAGGGCAAGCAGCCCCTGAGCCAAGACCTGCAGGAGGCGCAGAGCGCCCCACCTGGAAGCCGAGTGAACGGCTGGCGGGAGGCGAGCCTCCTCGAGGGAAGAAGAGGCAGCCCAGCCTCGTTTGGCTCAAGCCCTACTTGGCTGGAGCCGAGTGCGCCTCCAGGACGGCAGAGCTCCAGCTCTGCTCAGAGGCCCGATCTGGCAGAGTTGCTGGCGCGAGGCTGCTCTGCCCTGGGCGAGCCTTGCCCAGACTTGCCTCACAGCTAGGCTTCCTTCCCAGGAAGGAGCAGGCTGCGCGCGGCTGGGAGACGCCACTGGCGCCTTCCTGACCTCAGCTCCGCTCCTGCCTTGCCTTTGCACCTAGGCCCCAGGCGTCCTTGGGGAGGGCTTAGGGACGGTGGCTTGCACACTGCCAAGGGCTCCAGCAGGAAGAGCTCTGTGTGAGCGAAGGAAAGGGCTAGTGCAGGGCTCCTCCAGCCGTTGCTTGGCCGCCCAGACTCAGCGCTGCACGGAGTGCACCAGGCTCCCAGGGTCCCTGGCTGGGGTCTGCAGCCCCACACACCCGGAGGCTGACTCCTGGGCGCCCAGCAGCTGCCTCACACACGTAGCTTCCCTAGCGCTCTCCTCCCCAGCAGAGACGTGTGCAGCTGGTTGGGGCCTGCCCCTGCGTGCCTGGGCTCCCGCCCACAGCCCCAGCTCAGGGCAAGCAGCCCCTGAGCCAAGACCTGCAGGAGGCGCAGAGCGCCCCACCTGGAAGCCGAGTGAACGGCTGGCGGGAGGCGAGCCTCCTCGAGGGAAGAAGAGGCAGCCCAGCCTCGTTTGGCTCAAGCCCTACTTGGCTGGAGCCGAGTGCGCCTCCAGGACGGCAGAGCTCCAGCTCTGCTCAGAGGCCCGATCTGGCAGAGTTGCTGGCGCGAGGCTGCTCTGCCCTGGGCGAGCCTTGCCCAGACTTGCCTCACAGCTAGGCTTCCTTCCCAGGAAGGAGCAGGCTGCGCGCGGCTGGGAGACGCCACTGGCGCCTTCCTGACCTCAGCTCCGCTCCTGCCTTGCCTTTGCACCTAGGCCCCAGGCGTCCTTGGGGAGGGCTTAGGGACGGTGGCTTGCACACTGCCAAGGGCTCCAGCAGGAAGAGCTCTGTGTGAGCGAAGGAAAGGGCTAGTGCAGGGCTCCTCCAGCCGTTGCTTGGCCGCCCAGACTCAGCGCTGCACGGAGTGCACCAGGCTCCCAGGGTCCCTGGCTGGGGTCTGCAGCCCCACACACCCGGAGGCTGACTCCTGGGCGCCCAGCAGCTGCCTCACACACGTAGCTTCCCTAGCGCTCTCCTCCCCAGCAGAGACGTGTGCAGCTGGTTGGGGCCTGCCCCTGCGTGCCTGGGCTCCCGCCCACAGCCCCAGCTCAGGGCAAGCAGCCCCTGAGCCAAGACCTGCAGGAGGCGCAGAGCGCCCCACCTGGAAGCCGAGTGAACGGCTGGCGGGAGGCGAGCCTCCTCGAGGGAAGAAGAGGCAGCCCAGCCTCGTTTGGCTCAAGCCCTACTTGGCTGGAGCCGAGTGCGCCTCCAGGACGGCAGAGCTCCAGCTCTGCTCAGAGGCCCGATCTGGCAGAGTTGCTGGCGCGAGGCTGCTCTGCCCTGGGCGAGCCTTGCCCAGACTTGCCTCACAGCTAGGCTTCCTTCCCAGGAAGGAGCAGGCTGCGCGAGGCTGGGGGACGCCACTGGCGCCTTCCTGACCTCAGCTCCGCTCCTGCCTTGCCTTTGCACCTAGGCCCCAGGCGTCCTTGGGGAGGGCTTAGGGACGGTGGCTTGCACACTGCCAAGGGCTCCAGCAGGAAGAGCTCTGTGTGAGCGAAGGAAAGGGCTAGTGCAGGGCTCCTCCAGCCGTTGCTTGGCCGCCCAGACTCAGCGCTGCACGGAGTGCACCAGGCTCCCAGGGTCCCTGGCTGGGGTCTGCAGCCCCACACACCCGGAGGCTGACTCCTGGGCGCCCAGCAGCTGCCTCACACACGTAGCTTCCCTAGCGCTCTCCTCCCCAGCAGAGACGTGTGCAGCTGGTTGGGGCCTGCCCCTGCGTGCCTGGGCTCCCTCCCAGAGCCCCAGCTCAGGGCAAGCAGCCCCTGAGCCAAGACCTGCAGGAGGCGCAGAGCGCCCCACCTGGAAGCCGAGTGAACGGCTGGCGGGAGGCGAGCCTCCTCGAGGGAAGAAGAGGCAGCCCAGCCTCGTTTGGCTCAAACCCTACTTGGCTGGAGCCGAGTGCGCCTCCAGGACGGCAGAGCTCCAGCTCTGCTCAGAGGCCCGATCTGGCAGAGTTGCTGGCGCGAGGCTGCTCTGCCCTGGGCGAGCCTTGCCCAGACTTGCCTCACAGCTAGGCTTCCTTCCCAGGAAGGAGCAGGCTGCGCGCGGCTGGGAGACGCCACTGGCGCCTTCCTGACCTCAGCTCCGCTCCTGCCTTGCCTTTGCACCTAGGCCCCAGGCGTCCTTGGGGAGGGCTTAGGGGACGGTGGCTTGCACACTGCCAAGGGCTCCAGCAGGAAGAGCTCTGTGTGAGCGAAGGAAAGGGCTAGTGCAGGGCTCCTCCAGCCGTTGCTTGGCCGCCCAGACTCAGCGCTGCACGGAGTGCACCAGGCTCCCAGGGTCCCTGGCTGGGGTCTGCAGCCCCACACACCCGGAGGCTGACTCCTGGGGCGCCCAGCAGCTGCCTCACACACGTAGCTTCCCTAGCGCTCTCCTCCCCAGCAGAGACGTGTGCAGCTGGTTGGGGCCTGCCCCTGCGTGCCTGGGCTCCCGCCCACAGCCCCAGCTCAGGGCAAGCAGCCCCTGAGCCAAGACCTGCAGGAGGCGCAGAGCGCCCCACCTGGAAGCCGAGTGAACGGCTGGCGGGAGGCGAGCCTCCTCGAGGGAAGAAGAGGCAGCCCAGCCTCGTTTGGCTCAAGCCCTACTTGGCTGGAGCCGAGTGCGCCTCCAGGACGGCAGAGCTCCAGCTCTGCTCAGAGGCCCGATCTGGCAGAGTTGCTGGCGCGAGGCTGCTCTGCCCTGGGCGAGCCTTGCCCAGACTTGCCTCACAGCTAGGCTTCCTTCCCAGGAAGGAGCAGGCTGCACGCGGCTGGGAGACGCCACTGGCGCCTTCCTGACCTCAGCTCCGCTCCTGCCTTGCCTTTGCACCTAGGCCCCAGGCGTCCTTGGGGAGGGCTTAGGGACGGTGGCTTGCACACTGCCAAGGGCTCCAGCAGGAAGAGCTCTGTGTGAGCGAAGGAAAGGCTAGTGCAGGGCTCCTCCAGCCGTTGCTTGGCCGCCCAGACTCAGCGCTGCACGGAGTGCACCAGGCTCCCAGGGTCCCTGGCTGGGGTCTGCAGCCCCACACACCCGGAGGCTGACTCCTGGGCGCCCAGCAGCTGCCTCACACACGTAGCTTCCCTAGCGCTCTCCTCCCCAGCAGAGACGTGTGCAGCTGGTTGGGGCCTGCCCCTGCGTGCCTGGGCTCCCGCCCACAGCCCCAGCTCAGGGCAAGCAGCCCCTGAGCCAAGACCTGCAGGAGGCGCAGAGCGCCCCACCTGGAAGCCGAGTGAACGGCTGGCGGGAGGCGAGCCTCCTCGAGGGAAGAAGAGGCAGCCCAGCCTCGTTTGGCTCAAGCCCTACTTGGCTGGAGCCGAGTGCGCCTCCAGGACGGCAGAGCTCCAGCTCTGCTCAGAGGCCCGATCTGGCAGAGTTGCTGGCGCGAGGCTGCTCTGCCCTGGGCGAGCCTTGCCCAGACTTGCCTCACAGCTAGGCTTCCTTCCCAGGAAGGAGCAGGCTGCGCGCGGCTGGGAGACGCCACTGGCGCCTTCCTGACCTCAGCTCCGCTCCTGCCTTGCCTTTGCACCTAGGCCCCAGGCGTCCTTGGGGAGGGCTTAGGGGACGGTGGCTTGCACACTGCCAAGGGCTCCAGCAGGAAGAGCTCTGTGTGAGCGAAGGAAAGGGCTAGTGCAGGGCTCCTCCAGCCGTTGCTTGGCCGCCCAGACTCAGCGCTGCACGGAGTGCACCAGGCTCCCAGGGTCCCTGGCTGGGGTCTGCAGCCCCACACACCCGGAGGCTGACTCCTGGGCGCCCAGCAGCTGCCTCACACACGTAGCTTCCCTAGCGCTCTCCTCCCCAGCAGAGACGTGTGCAGCTGGTTGGGGCCTGCCCCTGCGTGCCTGGGCTCCCGCCCACAGCCCCAGCTCAGGGCAAGCAGCCCCTGAGCCAAGACCTGCAGGAGGCGCAGAGCGCCCCACCTGGAAGCCGAGTGAACGGCTGGCGGGAGGCGAGCCTCCTCGAGGGAAGAAGAGGCAGCCCAGCCTCGTTTGGCTCAAGCCCTACTTGGCTGGAGCCGAGTGCGCCTCCAGGACGGCAGAGCTCCAGCTCTGCTCAGAGGCCCGATCTGGCAGAGTTGCTGGCGCGAGGCTGCTCTGCCCTGGGCGAGCCTTGCCCAGACTTGCCTCACAGCTAGGCTTCCTTCCCAGGAAGGAGCAGGCTGCGCGCGGCTGGGAGACGCCACTGGCGCCTTCCTGACCTCAGCTCCGCTCCTGCCTTGCCTTTGCACCTAGGCCCCAGGCGTCCTTGGGGAGGGCTTAGGGGACGGTGGCTTGCACACTGCCAAGGGCTCCAGCAGGAAGAGCTCTGTGTGAGCGAAGGAAAGGGCTAGTGCAGGGCTCCTCCAGCCGTTGCTTGGCCGCCCAGACTCAGCGCTGCACGGAGTGCACCAGGCTCCCAGGGTCCCTGGCTGGGGTCTGCAGCCCCACACACCCGGAGGCTGACTCCTGGGCGCCCAGCAGCTGCCTCACACACGTAGCTTCCCTAGCGCTCTCCTCCCCAGCAGAGACGTGTGCAGCTGGTTGGGGCCTGCCCCTGCGTGCCTGGGCTCCCGCCCACAGCCCCAGCTCAGGGCAAGCAGCCCCTGAGCCAAGACCTGCAGGAGGCGCAGAGCGCCCCACCTGGAAGCCGAGTGAACGGCTGGCGGGAGGCGAGCCTCCTCGAGGGAAGAAGAGGCAGCCCAGCCTCGTTTGGCTCAAGCCCTACTTGGCTGGAGCCGAGTGCGCCTCCAGGACGGCAGAGCTCCAGCTCTGCTCAGAGGCCCGATCTGGCAGAGTTGCTGGCGCGAGGCTGCTCTGCCCTGGGCGAGCCTTGCCCAGACTTGCCTCACAGCTAGGCTTCCTTCCCAGGAAGGAGCAGGCTGCGCGCGGCTGGGAGACGCCACTGGCGCCTTCCTGACCTCAGCTCCGCTCCTGCCTTGCCTTTGCACCTAGGCCCCAGGCGTCCTTGGGGAGGGCTTAGGGACGGTGGCTTGCACACTGCCAAGGGCTCCAGCAGGAAGAGCTCTGTGTGAGCGAAGGAAAGGGCTAGTGCAGGGCTCCTCCAGCCGTTGCTTGGCCGCCCAGACTCAGCGCTGCACGGAGTGCACCAGGCTCCCAGGGTCCCTGGCTGGGGTCTGCAGCCCCACACACCCGGAGGCTGACTCCTGGGCGCCCAGCAGCTGCCTCACACACGTAGCTTCCCTAGCGCTCTCCTCCCCAGCAGAGACGTGTGCAGCTGGTTGGGGCCTGCCCCTGCGTGCCTGGGCTCCCGCCCACAGCCCCAGCTCAGGGCAAGCAGCCCCTGAGCCAAGACCTGCAGGAGGCGCAGAGCGCCCCACCTGGAAGCCGAGTGAACGGCTGGCGGGAGGCGAGCCTCCTCGAGGGAAGAAGAGGCAGCCCAGCCTCGTTTGGCTCAAGCCCTACTTGGCTGGAGCCGAGTGCGCCTCCAGGACGGCAGAGCTCCAGCTCTGCTCAGAGGCCCGATCTGGCAGAGTTGCTGGCGCGAGGCTGCTCTGCCCTGGGCGAGCCTTGCCCAGACTTGCCTCACAGCTAGGCTTCCTTCCCAGGAAGGAGCAGGCTGCGCGCGGCTGGGAGACGCCACTGGCGCCTTCCTGACCTCAGCTCCGCTCCTGCCTTGCCTTTGCACCTAGGCCCCAGGCGTCCTTGGGGAGGGCTTAGGGACGGTGGCTTGCACACTGCCAAGGGCTCCAGCAGGAAGAGCTCTGTGTGAGCGAAGGAAAGGGCTAGTGCAGGGCTCCTCCAGCCGTTGCTTGGCCGCCCAGACTCAGCGCTGCACGGAGTGCACCAGGCTCCCAGGGTCCCTGGCTGGGGTCTGCAGCCCCACACACCCGGAGGCTGACTCCTGGGCGCCCAGCAGCTGCCTCACACACGTAGCTTCCCTAGCGCTCTCCTCCCCAGCAGAGACGTGTGCAGCTGGTTGGGGCCTGCCCCTGCGTGCCTGGGCTCCCGCCCACAGCCCCAGCTCAGGGCAAGCAGCCCCTGAGCCAAGACCTGCAGGAGGCGCAGAGCGCCCCACCTGGAAGCCGAGTGAACGGCTGGCGGGAGGCGAGCCTCCTCGAGGGAAGAAGAGGCAGCCCAGCCTCGTTTGGCTCAAGCCCTACTTGGCTGGAGCCGAGTGCGCCTCCAGGACGGCAGAGCTCCAGCTCTGCTCAGAGGCCCGATCTGGCAGAGTTGCTGGCGCGAGGCTGCTCTGCCCTGGGCGAGCCTTGCCCAGACTTGCCTCACAGCTAGGCTTCCTTCCCAGGAAGGAGCAGGCTGCGCGCGGCTGGGAGACGCCACTGGCGCCTTCCTGACCTCAGCTCCGCTCCTGCCTTGCCTTTGCACCTAGGCCCCAGGCGTCCTTGGGGAGGGCTTAGGGGACGGTGGCTTGCACACTGCCAAGGGCTCCAGCAGGAAGAGCTCTGTGTGAGCGAAGGAAAGGGCTAGTGCAGGGCTCCTCCAGCCGTTGCTTGGCCGCCCAGACTCAGCGCTGCACGGAGTGCACCAGGCTCCCAGGGTCCCTGGCTGGGGTCTGCAGCCCCACACACCCGGAGGCTGACTCCTGGGCGCCCAGCAGCTGCCTCACACACGTAGCTTCCCTAGCGCTCTCCTCCCCAGCAGAGACGTGTGCAGCTGGTTGGGGCCTGCCCCTGCGTGCCTGGGCTCCCGCCCACAGCCCCAGCTCAGGGCAAGCAGCCCCTGAGCCAAGACCTGCAGGAGGCGCAGAGCGCCCCACCTGGAAGCCGAGTGAACGGCTGGCGGGAGGCGAGCCTCCTCGAGGGAAGAAGAGGCAGCCCAGCCTCGTTTGGCTCAAGCCCTACTTGGCTGGAGCCGAGTGCGCCTCCAGGACGGCAGAGCTCCAGCTCTGCTCAGAGGCCCGATCTGGCAGAGTTGCTGGCGCGAGGCTGCTCTGCCCTGGGCGAGCCTTGCCCAGACTTGCCTCACAGCTAGGCTTCCTTCCCAGGAAGGAGCAGGCTGCGCGCGGCTGGGAGACGCCACTGGCGCCTTCCTGACCTCAGCTCCGCTCCTGCCTTGCCTTTGCACCTAGGCCCCAGGCGTCCTTGGGGAGGGCTTAGGGACGGTGGCTTGCACACTGCCAAGGGCTCCAGCAGGAAGAGCTCTGTGTGAGCGAAGGAAAGGGCTAGTGCAGGGCTCCTCCAGCCGTTGCTTGGCCGCCCAGACTCAGCGCTGCACGGAGTGCACCAGGCTCCCAGGGTCCCTGGCTGGGGTCTGCAGCCCCACACACGCGGAGGCTGACTCCCTGGGCGCCCAGCAGCTGCCTCACACACGTAGCTTCCCTAGCGCTCTCCTCCCCAGCAGAGACGTGTGCAGCTGGTTGGGGCCTGCCCCTGCGTGCCTGGGCTCCCGCCCACAGCCCCAGCTCAGGGCAAGCAGCCCCTGAGCCAAGACCTGCAGGAGGCGCAGAGCGGCCCCACCTGGAAGCCGAGTGAACAGCTGGCGGGAAGGCGAGCCTCCTCGAGGGAAGAAGAGGCAGCCCAGCCTCGTTTGGCTCAAGCCCTACTTGGCTGGAGCCGAGTGCGCCTCCAGGACGGCAGAGCTCCAGCTCTGCTCAGAGGCCCGATCTGGCAGAGTTGCTGGCGCGAGGCTGCTCTGCCCTGGGCGAGCCTTGCCCAGACTTGCCTCACAGCTAGGCTTCCTTCCCAGGAAGGAGCAGGCTGCGCGCGGCTGGGAGACGCCACTGGCGCCTTCCTGACCTCAGCTCCGCTCCTGCCTTGCCTTTGCACCGAGGCCCCAGGCGTCCTTGGGGAGGGCTTAGGGGACGGTGGCTTGCACACTGCCAAGGGCTCCAGCAGGAAGAGCTCTGTGTGAGCGAAGGAAAGGGCTAGTGCAGGGCTCCTCCAGCCGTTGCTTGGCCGCCCAGACTCAGCGCTGCACGGAGTGCACCAGGCTCCCAGGGTCCCTGGCTGGGGTCTGCAGCCCCACACACCCGGAGGCTGACTCCCTGGGCGCCCAGCAGCTGCCTCACACACGTAGCTTCCCTAGCGCTCTCCTCCCCAGCAGAGACGTGTGCAGCTGGTTGGGGCCTGCCCCTGCGTGCCTGGGCTCCCGCCCACAGCCCCAGCTCAGGGCAAGCAGCCCCTGAGCCAAGACCTGCAGGAGGCGCAGAGCGACCCCCTGGAAGCCGAGTGAACGGCTGGCGGGGGCGAGCCTCCTCGAGGGAAGAAGAGGCAGCCCAGCCTCGTTTGGCTCAAGCCCTACTTGGCTGGAGCCGAGTGCGCCTCCAGGACGGCAGAGCTCCAGCTCTGCTCAGAGGCCCGATCTGGCAGAGTTGCTGGCGCGAGGCTGCTCTGCCCTGGGCGAGCCTTGCCCAGACTTGCCTCACAGCTAGGCTTCCTTCCCAGGAAGGAGCAGGCTGCGCGCGGCTGGGAGACGCCACTGGCGCCTTCCTGACCTCAGCTCCGCTCCTGCCTTGCCTTTGCACCTAGGCCCCAGGCGTCCTTGGGGAGGGCTTAGGGACGGTGGCTTGCACACTGCCAAGGGCTCCAGCAGGAAGAGCTCTGTGTGAGCGAAGGAAAGGGCTAGTGCAGGGCTCCTCCAGCCGTTGCTTGGCCGCCCAGACTCAGCGCTGCACGGAGTGCACCAGGCTCCCAGGGTCCCTGGCTGGGGTCTGCAGCCCCACACACCCGGAGGCTGACTCCTGGGCGCCCAGCAGCTGCCTCACACACGTAGCTTCCCTAGCGCTCTCCTCCCCAGCAGAGACGTGTGCAGCTGGTTGGGGCCTGCCCCTGCGTGCCTGGGCTCCCGCCCACAGCCCCAGCTCAGGGCAAGCAGCCCCTGAGCCAAGACCTGCAGGAGGCGCAGAGCGCCCCACCTGGAAGCCGAGTGAACGGCTGGCGGGAGGCGAGCCTCCTCGAGGGAAGAAGAGGCAGCCCAGCCTCGTTTGGCTCAAGCCCTACTTGGCTGGAGCCGAGTGCGCCTCCAGGACGGCAGAGCTCCAGCTCTGCTCAGAGGCCCGATCTGGCAGAGTTGCTGGCGCGAGGCTGCTCTGCCCTGGGCGAGCCTTGCCCAGACTTGCCTCACAGCTAGGCTTCCTTCCCAGGAAGGAGCAGGCTGCGCGCGGCTGGGAGACGCCACTGGCGCCTTCCTGACCTCAGCTCCGCTCCTGCCTTGCCTTTGCACCTAGGCCCCAGGCGTCCTTGGGGAGGGCTTAGGGACGGTGGCTTGCACACTGCCAAGGGCTCCAGCAGGAAGAGCTCTGTGTGAGCGAAGGAAAGGGCTAGTGCAGGGCTCCTCCAGCCGTTGCTTGGCCGCCCAGACTCAGCGCTGCACGGAGTGCACCAGGCTCCCAGGGTCCCTGGCTGGGGTCTGCAGCCCCACACACCCGGAGGCTGACTCCTGGGCGCCCAGCAGCTGCCTCACACACGTAGCTTCCCTAGCGCTCTCCTCCCCAGCAGAGACGTGTGCAGCTGGTTGGGGCCTGCCCCTGCGTGCCTGGGCTCCCGCCCACAGCCCCAGCTCAGGGCAAGCAGCCCCTGAGCCAAGACCTGCAGGAGGCGCAGAGCGCCCCACCTGGAAGCCGAGTGAACGGCTGGCGGGAGGCGAGCCTCCTCGAGGGAAGAAGAGGCAGCCCAGCCTCGTTTGGCTCAAGCCCTACTTGGCTGGAGCCGAGTGCGCCTCCAGGACGGCAGAGCTCCAGCTCTGCTCAGAGGCCCGATCTGGCAGAGTTGCTGGCGCGAGGCTGCTCTGCCCTGGGCGAGCCTTGCCCAGACTTGCCTCACAGCTAGGCTTCCTTCCCAGGAAGGAGCAGGCTGCGCGCGGCTGGGAGACGCCACTGGCGCCTTCCTGACCTCAGCTCCGCTCCTGCCTTGCCTTTGCACCTAGGCCCCAGGCGTCCTTGGGGAGGGCTTAGGGACGGTGGCTTGCACACTGCCAAGGGCTCCAGCAGGAAGAGCTCTGTGTGAGCGAAGGAAAGGGCTAGTGCAGGGCTCCTCCAGCCGTTGCTTGGCCGCCCAGACTCAGCGCTGCACGGAGTGCACCAGGCTCCCAGGGTCCCTGGCTGGGGTCTGCAGCCCCACACACCCGGAGGCTGACTCCTGGGCGCCCAGCAGCTGCCTCACACACGTAGCTTCCCTAGCGCTCTCCTCCCCAGCAGAGACGTGTGCAGCTGGTTGGGGCCTGCCCCTGCGTGCCTGGGCTCCCGCCCACAGCCCCAGCTCAGGGCAAGCAGCCCCTGAGCCAAGACCTGCAGGAGGCGCAGAGCGCCCCACCTGGAAGCCGAGTGAACGGCTGGCGGGAGGCGAGCCTCCTCGAGGGAAGAAGAGGCAGCCCAGCCTCGTTTGGCTCAAGCCCTACTTGGCTGGAGCCGAGTGCGCCTCCAGGACGGCAGAGCTCCAGCTCTGCTCAGAGGCCCGATCTGGCAGAGTTGCTGGCGCGAGGCTGCTCTGCCCTGGGCGAGCCTTGCCCAGACTTGCCTCACAGCTAGGCTTCCTTCCCAGGAAGGAGCAGGCTGCGCGCGGCTGGGAGACGCCACTGGCGCCTTCCTGACCTCAGCTCCGCTCCTGCCTTGCCTTTGCACCTAGGCCCCAGGCGTCCTTGGGGAGGGCTTAGGGGACGGTGGCTTGCACACTGCCAAGGGCTCCAGCAGGAAGAGCTCTGTGTGAGCGAAGGAAAGGGCTAGTGCAGGGCTCCTCCAGCCGTTGCTTGGCCGCCCAGACTCAGCGCTGCACGGAGTGCACCAGGCTCCCAGGGTCCCTGGCTGGGGTCTGCAGCCCCACACACCCGGAGGCTGACTCCTGGGCGCCCAGCAGCTGCCTCACACACGTAGCTTCCCTAGCGCTCTCCTCCCCAGCAGAGACGTGTGCAGCTGGTTGGGGCCTGCCCCTGCGTGCCTGGGCTCCCGCCCACAGCCCCAGCTCAGGGCAAGCAGCCCCTGAGCCAAGACCTGCAGGAGGCGCAGAGCGCCCCACCTGGAAGCCGAGTGAACGGCTGGCGGGAGGCGAGCCTCCTCGAGGGAAGAAGAGGCAGCCCAGCCTCGTTTGGCTCAAGCCCTACTTGGCTGGAGCCGAGTGCGCCTCCAGGACGGCAGAGCTCCAGCTCTGCTCAGAGGCCCGATCTGGCAGAGTTGCTGGCGCGAGGCTGCTCTGCCCTGGGCGAGCCTTGCCCAGACTTGCCTCACAGCTAGGCTTCCTTCCCAGGAAGGAGCAGGCTGCGCGCGGCTGGGAGACGCCACTGGCGCCTTCCTGACCTCAGCTCCGCTCCTGCCTTGCCTTTGCACCTAGGCCCCAGGCGTCCTTGGGGAGGGCTTAGGGGACGGTGGCTTGCACACTGCCAAGGGCTCCAGCAGGAAGAGCTCTGTGTGAGCGAAGGAAAGGGCTAGTGCAGGGCTCCTCCAGCCGTTGCTTGGCCGCCCAGACTCAGCGCTGCACGGAGTGCACCAGGCTCCCAGGGTCCCTGGCTGGGGTCTGCAGCCCCACACACCCGGAGGCTGACTCCTGGGCGCCCAGCAGCTGCCTCACACACGTAGCTTCCCTAGCGCTCTCCTCCCCAGCAGAGACGTGTGCAGCTGGTTGGGGCCTGCCCCTGCGTGCCTGGGCTCCCGCCCACAGCCCCAGCTCAGGGCAAGCAGCCCCTGAGCCAAGACCTGCAGGAGGCGCAGAGCGCCCCACCTGGAAGCCGAGTGAACGGCTGGCGGGAGGCGAGCCTCCTCGAGGGAAGAAGAGGCAGCCCAGCCTCGTTTGGCTCAAGCCCTACTTGGCTGGAGCCGAGTGCGCCTCCAGGACGGCAGAGCTCCAGCTCTGCTCAGAGGCCCGATCTGGCAGAGTTGCTGGCGCGAGGCTGCTCTGCCCTGGGCGAGCCTTGCCCAGACTTGCCTCACAGCTAGGCTTCCTTCCCAGGAAGGAGCAGGCTGCGCGCGGCTGGGAGACGCCACTGGCGCCTTCCTGACCTCAGCTCCGCTCCTGCCTTGCCTTTGCACCTAGGCCCCAGGCGTCCTTGGGGAGGGCTTAGGGACGGTGGCTTGCACACTGCCAAGGGCTCCAGCAGGAAGAGCTCTGTGTGAGCGAAGGAAAGGGCTAGTGCAGGGCTCCTCCAGCCGTTGCTTGGCCGCCCAGACTCAGCGCTGCACGGAGTGCACCAGGCTCCCAGGGTCCCTGGCTGGGGTCTGCAGCCCCACACACCCGGAGGCTGACTCCTGGGCGCCCAGCAGCTGCCTCACACACGTAGCTTCCCTAGCGCTCTCCTCCCCAGCAGAGACGTGTGCAGCTGGTTGGGGCCTGCCCCTGCGTGCCTGGGCTCCCGCCCACAGCCCCAGCTCAGGGCAAGCAGCCCCTGAGCCAAGACCTGCAGGAGGCGCAGAGCGCCCCACCTGGAAGCCGAGTGAACGGCTGGCGGGAGGCGAGCCTCCTCGAGGGAAGAAGAGGCAGCCCAGCCTCGTTTGGCTCAAGCCCTACTTGGCTGGAGCCGAGTGCGCCTCCAGGACGGCAGAGCTCCAGCTCTGCTCAGAGGCCCGATCTGGCAGAGTTGCTGGCGCGAGGCTGCTCTGCCCTGGGCGAGCCTTGCCCAGACTTGCCTCACAGCTAGGCTTCCTTCCCAGGAAGGAGCAGGCTGCGCGCGGCTGGGAGACGCCACTGGCGCCTTCCTGACCTCAGCTCCGCTCCTGCCTTGCCTTTGCACCTAGGCCCCAGGCGTCCTTGGGGAGGGCTTAGGGACGGTGGCTTGCACACTGCCAAGGGCTCCAGCAGGAAGAGCTCTGTGTGAGCGAAGGAAAGGGCTAGTGCAGGGCTCCTCCAGCCGTTGCTTGGCCGCCCAGACTCAGCGCTGCACGGAGTGCACCAGGCTCCCAGGGTCCCTGGCTGGGGTCTGCAGCCCCACACACCCGGAGGCTGACTCCTGGGCGCCCAGCAGCTGCCTCACACACGTAGCTTCCCTAGCGCTCTCCTCCCCAGCAGAGACGTGTGCAGCTGGTTGGGGCCTGCCCCTGCGTGCCTGGGCTCCCGCCCACAGCCCCAGCTCAGGGCAAGCAGCCCCTGAGCCAAGACCTGCAGGAGGCGCAGAGCGCCCCACCTGGAAGCCGAGTGAACGGCTGGCGGGAGGCGAGCCTCCTCGAGGGAAGAAGAGGCAGCCCAGCCTCGTTTGGCTCAAGCCCTACTTGGCTGGAGCCGAGTGCGCCTCCAGGACGGCAGAGCTCCAGCTCTGCTCAGAGGCCCGATCTGGCAGAGTTGCTGGCGCGAGGCTGCTCTGCCCTGGGCGAGCCTTGCCCAGACTTGCCTCACAGCTAGGCTTCCTTCCCAGGAAGGAGCAGGCTGCGCGCGGCTGGGAGACGCCACTGGCGCCTTCCTGACCTCAGCTCCGCTCCTGCCTTGCCTTTGCACCTAGGCCCCAGGCGTCCTTGGGGAGGGCTTAGGGACGGTGGCTTGCACACTGCCAAGGGCTCCAGCAGGAAGAGCTCTGTGTGAGCGAAGGAAAGGGCTAGTGCAGGGCTCCTCCAGCCGTTGCTTGGCCGCCCAGACTCAGCGCTGCACGGAGTGCACCAGGCTCCCAGGGTCCCTGGCTGGGGTCTGCAGCCCCACACACCCGGAGGCTGACTCCTGGGCGCCCAGCAGCTGCCTCACACACGTAGCTTCCCTAGCGCTCTCCTCCCCAGCAGAGACGTGTGCAGCTGGTTGGGGCCTGCCCCTGCGTGCCTGGGCTCCCGCCCACAGCCCCAGCTCAGGGCAAGCAGCCCCTGAGCCAAGACCTGCAGGAGGCGCAGAGCGCCCCACCTGGAAGCCGAGTGAACGGCTGGCGGGAGGCGAGCCTCCTCGAGGGAAGAAGAGGCAGCCCAGCCTCGTTTGGCTCAAGCCCTACTTGGCTGGAGCCGAGTGCGCCTCCAGGACGGCAGAGCTCCAGCTCTGCTCAGAGGCCCGATCTGGCAGAGTTGCTGGCGCGAGGCTGCTCTGCCCTGGGCGAGCCTTGCCCAGACTTGCCTCACAGCTAGGCTTCCTTCCCAGGAAGGAGCAGGCTGCGCGCGGCTGGGAGACGCCACTGGCGCCTTCCTGACCTCAGCTCCGCTCCTGCCTTGCCTTTGCACCTAGGCCCCAGGCGTCCTTGGGGAGGGCTTAGGGACGGTGGCTTGCACACTGCCAAGGGCTCCAGCAGGAAGAGCTCTGTGTGAGCGAAGGAAAGGGCTAGTGCAGGGCTCCTCCAGCCGTTGCTTGGCCGCCCAGACTCAGCGCTGCACGGAGTGCACCAGGCTCCCAGGGTCCCTGGCTGGGGTCTGCAGCCCCACACACCCGGAGGCTGACTCCTGGGCGCCCAGCAGCTGCCTCACACACGTAGCTTCCCTAGCGCTCTCCTCCCCAGCAGAGACGTGTGCAGCTGGTTGGGGCCTGCCCCTGCGTGCCTGGGCTCCCGCCCACAGCCCCAGCTCAGGGCAAGCAGCCCCTGAGCCAAGACCTGCAGGAGGCGCAGAGCGCCCCACCTGGAAGCCGAGTGAACGGCTGGCGGGAGGCGAGCCTCCTCGAGGGAAGAAGAGGCAGCCCAGCCTCGTTTGGCTCAAGCCCTACTTGGCTGGAGCCGAGTGCGCCTCCAGGACGGCAGAGCTCCAGCTCTGCTCAGAGGCCCGATCTGGCAGAGTTGCTGGCGCGAGGCTGCTCTGCCCTGGGCGAGCCTTGCCCAGACTTGCCTCACAGCTAGGCTTCCTTCCCAGGAAGGAGCAGGCTGCGCGCGGCTGGGAGACGCCACTGGCGCCTTCCTGACCTCAGCTCCGCTCCTGCCTTGCCTTTGCACCTAGGCCCCAGGCGTCCTTGGGGAGGGCTTAGGGGACGGTGGCTTGCACACTGCCAAGGGCTCCAGCAGGAAGAGCTCTGTGTGAGCGAAGGAAAGGGCTAGTGCAGGGCTCCTCCAGCCGTTGCTTGGCCGCCCAGACTCAGCGCTGCACGGAGTGCACCAGGCTCCCAGGGTCCCTGGCTGGGGTCTGCAGCCCCACACACCCGGAGGCTGACTCCTGGGCGCCCAGCAGCTGCCTCACACACGTAGCTTCCCTAGCGCTCTCCTCCCCAGCAGAGACGTGTGCAGCTGGTTGGGGCCTGCCCCTGCGTGCCTGGGCTCCCGCCCACAGCCCCAGCTCAGGGCAAGCAGCCCCTGAGCCAAGACCTGCAGGAGGCGCAGAGCGCCCCACCTGGAAGCCGAGTGAACGGCTGGCGGGAGGCGAGCCTCCTCGAGGGAAGAAGAGGCAGCCCAGCCTCGTTTGGCTCAAGCCCTACTTGGCTGGAGCCGAGTGCGCCTCCAGGACGGCAGAGCTCCAGCTCTGCTCAGAGGCCCGATCTGGCAGAGTTGCTGGCGCGAGGCTGCTCTGCCCTGGGCGAGCCTTGCCCAGACTTGCCTCACAGCTAGGCTTCCTTCCCAGGAAGGAGCAGGCTGCGCGCGGCTGGGAGACGCCACTGGCGCCTTCCTGACCTCAGCTCCGCTCCTGCCTTGCCTTTGCACCTAGGCCCCAGGCGTCCTTGGGGAGGGCTTAGGGACGGTGGCTTGCACACTGCCAAGGGCTCCAGCAGGAAGAGCTCTGTGTGAGCGAAGGAAAGGGCTAGTGCAGGGCTCCTCCAGCCGTTGCTTGGCCGCCCAGACTCAGCGCTGCACGGAGTGCACCAGGCTCCCAGGGTCCCTGGCTGGGGTCTGCAGCCCCACACACCCGGAGGCTGACTCCTGGGCGCCCAGCAGCTGCCTCACACACGTAGCTTCCCTAGCGCTCTCCTCCCCAGCAGAGACGTGTGCAGCTGGTTGGGGCCTGCCCCTGCGTGCCTGGGCTCCCGCCCACAGCCCCAGCTCAGGGCAAGCAGCCCCTGAGCCAAGACCTGCAGGAGGCGCAGAGCGCCCCACCTGGAAGCCGAGTGAACGGCTGGCGGGAGGCGAGCCTCCTCGAGGGAAGAAGAGGCAGCCCAGCCTCGTTTGGCTCAAGCCCTACTTGGCTGGAGCCGAGTGCGCCTCCAGGACGGCAGAGCTCCAGCTCTGCTCAGAGGCCCGATCTGGCAGAGTTGCTGGCGCGAGGCTGCTCTGCCCTGGGCGAGCCTTGCCCAGACTTGCCTCACAGCTAGGCTTCCTTCCCAGGAAGGAGCAGGCTGCGCGCGGCTGGGAGACGCCACTGGCGCCTTCCTGACCTCAGCTCCGCTCCTGCCTTGCCTTTGCACCTAGGCCCCAGGCGTCCTTGGGGAGGGCTTAGGGACGGTGGCTTGCACACTGCCAAGGGCTCCAGCAGGAAGAGCTCTGTGTGAGCGAAGGAAAGGGCTAGTGCAGGGCTCCTCCAGCCGTTGCTTGGCCGCCCAGACTCAGCGCTGCACGGAGTGCACCAGGCTCCCAGGGTCCCTGGCTGGGGTCTGCAGCCCCACACACCCGGAGGCTGACTCCTGGGCGCCCAGCAGCTGCCTCACACACGTAGCTTCCCTAGCGCTCTCCTCCCCAGCAGAGACGTGTGCAGCTGGTTGGGGCCTGCCCCTGCGTGCCTGGGCTCCCGCCCACAGCCCCAGCTCAGGGCAAGCAGCCCCTGAGCCAAGACCTGCAGGAGGCGCAGAGCGCCCCACCTGGAAGCCGAGTGAACGGCTGGCGGGAGGCGAGCCTCCTCGAGGGAAGAAGAGGCAGCCCAGCCTCGTTTGGCTCAAGCCCTACTTGGCTGGAGCCGAGTGCGCCTCCAGGACGGCAGAGCTCCAGCTCTGCTCAGAGGCCCGATCTGGCAGAGTTGCTGGCGCGAGGCTGCTCTGCCCTGGGCGAGCCTTGCCCAGACTTGCCTCACAGCTAGGCTTCCTTCCCAGGAAGGAGCAGGCTGCGCGCGGCTGGGAGACGCCACTGGCGCCTTCCTGACCTCAGCTCCGCTCCTGCCTTGCCTTTGCACCTAGGCCCCAGGCGTCCTTGGGGAGGGCTTAGGGGACGGTGGCTTGCACACTGCCAAGGGCTCCAGCAGGAAGAGCTCTGTGTGAGCGAAGGAAAGGGCTAGTGCAGGGCTCCTCCAGCCGTTGCTTGGCCGCCCAGACTCAGCGCTGCACGGAGTGCACCAGGCTCCCAGGGTCCCTGGCTGGGGTCTGCAGCCCCACACACCCGGAGGCTGACTCCTGGGCGCCCAGCAGCTGCCTCACACACGTAGCTTCCCTAGCGCTCTCCTCCCCAGCAGAGACGTGTGCAGCTGGTTGGGGCCTGCCCCTGCGTGCCTGGGCTCCCGCCCACAGCCCCAGCTCAGGGCAAGCAGCCCCTGAGCCAAGACCTGCAGGAGGCGCAGAGCGCCCCACCTGGAAGCCGAGTGAACGGCTGGCGGGAGGCGAGCCTCCTCGAGGGAAGAAGAGGCAGCCCAGCCTCGTTTGGCTCAAGCCCTACTTGGCTGGAGCCGAGTGCGCCTCCAGGACGGCAGAGCTCCAGCTCTGCTCAGAGGCCCGATCTGGCAGAGTTGCTGGCGCGAGGCTGCTCTGCCCTGGGCGAGCCTTGCCCAGACTTGCCTCACAGCTAGGCTTCCTTCCCAGGAAGGAGCAGGCTGCGCGCGGCTGGGAGACGCCACTGGCGCCTTCCTGACCTCAGCTCCGCTCCTGCCTTGCCTTTGCACCTAGGCCCCAGGCGTCCTTGGGGAGGGCTTAGGGACGGTGGCTTGCACACTGCCAAGGGCTCCAGCAGGAAGAGCTCTGTGTGAGCGAAGGAAAGGGCTAGTGCAGGGCTCCTCCAGCCGTTGCTTGGCCGCCCAGACTCAGCGCTGCACGGAGTGCACCAGGCTCCCAGGGTCCCTGGCTGGGGTCTGCAGCCCCACACACCCGGAGGCTGACTCCTGGGCGCCCAGCAGCTGCCTCACACACGTAGCTTCCCTAGCGCTCTCCTCCCCAGCAGAGACGTGTGCAGCTGGTTGGGGCCTGCCCCTGCGTGCCTGGGCTCCCGCCCACAGCCCCAGCTCAGGGCAAGCAGCCCCTGAGCCAAGACCTGCAGGAGGCGCAGAGCGCCCCACCTGGAAGCCGAGTGAACGGCTGGCGGGAGGCGAGCCTCCTCGAGGGAAGAAGAGGCAGCCCAGCCTCGTTTGGCTCAAGCCCTACTTGGCTGGAGCCGAGTGCGCCTCCAGGACGGCAGAGCTCCAGCTCTGCTCAGAGGCCCGATCTGGCAGAGTTGCTGGCGCGAGGCTGCTCTGCCCTGGGCGAGCCTTGCCCAGACTTGCCTCACAGCTAGGCTTCCTTCCCAGGAAGGAGCAGGCTGCGCGCGGCTGGGAGACGCCACTGGCGCCTTCCTGACCTCAGCTCCGCTCCTGCCTTGCCTTTGCACCTAGGCCCCAGGCGTCCTTGGGGAGGGCTTAGGGGACGGTGGCTTGCACACTGCCAAGGGCTCCAGCAGGAAGAGCTCTGTGTGAGCGAAGGAAAGGGCTAGTGCAGGGCTCCTCCAGCCGTTGCTTGGCCGCCCAGACTCAGCGCTGCACGGAGTGCACCAGGCTCCCAGGGTCCCTGGCTGGGGTCTGCAGCCCCACACACCCGGAGGCTGACTCCTGGGCGCCCAGCAGCTGCCTCACACACGTAGCTTCCCTAGCGCTCTCCTCCCCAGCAGAGACGTGTGCAGCTGGTTGGGGCCTGCCCCTGCGTGCCTGGGCTCCCGCCCACAGCCCCAGCTCAGGGCAAGCAGCCCCTGAGCCAAGACCTGCAGGAGGCGCAGAGCGCCCCACCTGGAAGCCGAGTGAACGGCTGGCGGGAGGCGAGCCTCCTCGAGGGAAGAAGAGGCAGCCCAGCCTCGTTTGGCTCAAGCCCTACTTGGCTGGAGCCGAGTGCGCCTCCAGGACGGCAGAGCTCCAGCTCTGCTCAGAGGCCCGATCTGGCAGAGTTGCTGGCGCGAGGCTGCTCTGCCCTGGGCGAGCCTTGCCCAGACTTGCCTCACAGCTAGGCTTCCTTCCCAGGAAGGAGCAGGCTGCGCGCGGCTGGGAGACGCCACTGGCGCCTTCCTGACCTCAGCTCCGCTCCTGCCTTGCCTTTGCACCTAGGCCCCAGGCGTCCTTGGGGAGGGCTTAGGGACGGTGGCTTGCACACTGCCAAGGGCTCCAGCAGGAAGAGCTCTGTGTGAGCGAAGGAAAGGGCTAGTGCAGGGCTCCTCCAGCCGTTGCTTGGCCGCCCAGACTCAGCGCTGCACGGAGTGCACCAGGCTCCCAGGGTCCCTGGCTGGGGTCTGCAGCCCCACACACCCGGAGGCTGACTCCTGGGCGCCCAGCAGCTGCCTCACACACGTAGCTTCCCTAGCGCTCTCCTCCCCAGCAGAGACGTGTGCAGCTGGTTGGGGCCTGCCCCTGCGTGCCTGGGCTCCCGCCCACAGCCCCAGCTCAGGGCAAGCAGCCCCTGAGCCAAGACCTGCAGGAGGCGCAGAGCGCCCCACCTGGAAGCCGAGTGAACGGCTGGCGGGAGGCGAGCCTCCTCGAGGGAAGAAGAGGCAGCCCAGCCTCGTTTGGCTCAAGCCCTACTTGGCTGGAGCCGAGTGCGCCTCCAGGACGGCAGAGCTCCAGCTCTGCTCAGAGGCCCGATCTGGCAGAGTTGCTGGCGCGAGGCTGCTCTGCCCTGGGCGAGCCTTGCCCAGACTTGCCTCACAGCTAGGCTTCCTTCCCAGGAAGGAGCAGGCTGCGCGCGGCTGGGAGACGCCACTGGCGCCTTCCTGACCTCAGCTCCGCTCCTGCCTTGCCTTTGCACCTAGGCCCCAGGCGTCCTTGGGGAGGGCTTAGGGGACGGTGGCTTGCACACTGCCAAGGGCTCCAGCAGGAAGAGCTCTGTGTGAGCGAAGGAAAGGGCTAGTGCAGGGCTCCTCCAGCCGTTGCTTGGCCGCCCAGACTCAGCGCTGCACGGAGTGCACCAGGCTCCCAGGGTCCCTGGCTGGGGTCTGCAGCCCCACACACCCGGAGGCTGACTCCTGGGCGCCCAGCAGCTGCCTCACACACGTAGCTTCCCTAGCGCTCTCCTCCCCAGCAGAGACGTGTGCAGCTGGTTGGGGCCTGCCCCTGCGTGCCTGGGCTCCCGCCCACAGCCCCAGCTCAGGGCAAGCAGCCCCTGAGCCAAGACCTGCAGGAGGCGCAGAGCGCCCCACCTGGAAGCCGAGTGAACGGCTGGCGGGAGGCGAGCCTCCTCGAGGGAAGAAGAGGCAGCCCAGCCTCGTTTGGCTCAAGCCCTACTTGGCTGGAGCCGAGTGCGCCTCCAGGACGGCAGAGCTCCAGCTCTGCTCAGAGGCCCGATCTGGCAGAGTTGCTGGCGCGAGGCTGCTCTGCCCTGGGCGAGCCTTGCCCAGACTTGCCTCACAGCTAGGCTTCCTTCCCAGGAAGGAGCAGGCTGCGCGCGGCTGGGAGACGCCACTGGCGCCTTCCTGACCTCAGCTCCGCTCCTGCCTTGCCTTTGCACCTAGGCCCCAGGCGTCCTTGGGGAGGGCTTAGGGACGGTGGCTTGCACACTGCCAAGGGCTCCAGCAGGAAGAGCTCTGTGTGAGCGAAGGAAAGGGCTAGTGCAGGGCTCCTCCAGCCGTTGCTTGGCCGCCCAGACTCAGCGCTGCACGGAGTGCACCAGGCTCCCAGGGTCCCTGGCTGGGGTCTGCAGCCCCACACACCCGGAGGCTGACTCCTGGGCGCCCAGCAGCTGCCTCACACACGTAGCTTCCCTAGCGCTCTCCTCCCCAGCAGAGACGTGTGCAGCTGGTTGGGGCCTGCCCCTGCGTGCCTGGGCTCCCGCCCACAGCCCCAGCTCAGGGCAAGCAGCCCCTGAGCCAAGACCTGCAGGAGGCGCAGAGCGCCCCACCTGGAAGCCGAGTGAACGGCTGGCGGGAGGCGAGCCTCCTCGAGGGAAGAAGAGGCAGCCCAGCCTCGTTTGGCTCAAGCCCTACTTGGCTGGAGCCGAGTGCGCCTCCAGGACGGCAGAGCTCCAGCTCTGCTCAGAGGCCCGATCTGGCAGAGTTGCTGGCGCGAGGCTGCTCTGCCCTGGGCGAGCCTTGCCCAGACTTGCCTCACAGCTAGGCTTCCTTCCCAGGAAGGAGCAGGCTGCGCGCGGCTGGGAGACGCCACTGGCGCCTTCCTGACCTCAGCTCCGCTCCTGCCTTGCCTTTGCACCTAGGCCCCAGGCGTCCTTGGGGAGGGCTTAGGGACGGTGGCTTGCACACTGCCAAGGGCTCCAGCAGGAAGAGCTCTGTGTGAGCGAAGGAAAGGGCTAGTGCAGGGCTCCTCCAGCCGTTGCTTGGCCGCCCAGACTCAGCGCTGCACGGAGTGCACCAGGCTCCCAGGGTCCCTGGCTGGGGTCTGCAGCCCCACACACCCGGAGGCTGACTCCTGGGCGCCCAGCAGCTGCCTCACACACGTAGCTTCCCTAGCGCTCTCCTCCCCAGCAGAGACGTGTGCAGCTGGTTGGGGCCTGCCCCTGCGTGCCTGGGCTCCCGCCCACAGCCCCAGCTCAGGGCAAGCAGCCCCTGAGCCAAGACCTGCAGGAGGCGCAGAGCGCCCCACCTGGAAGCCGAGTGAACGGCTGGCGGGAGGCGAGCCTCCTCGAGGGAAGAAGAGGCAGCCCAGCCTCGTTTGGCTCAAGCCCTACTTGGCTGGAGCCGAGTGCGCCTCCAGGACGGCAGAGCTCCAGCTCTGCTCAGAGGCCCGATCTGGCAGAGTTGCTGGCGCGAGGCTGCTCTGCCCTGGGCGAGCCTTGCCCAGACTTGCCTCACAGCTAGGCTTCCTTCCCAGGAAGGAGCAGGCTGCGCGCGGCTGGGAGACGCCACTGGCGCCTTCCTGACCTCAGCTCCGCTCCTGCCTTGCCTTTGCACCTAGGCCCCAGGCGTCCTTGGGGAGGGCTTAGGGACGGTGGCTTGCACACTGCCAAGGGCTCCAGCAGGAAGAGCTCTGTGTGAGCGAAGGAAAGGGCTAGTGCAGGGCTCCTCCAGCCGTTGCTTGGCCGCCCAGACTCAGCGCTGCACGGAGTGCACCAGGCTCCCAGGGTCCCTGGCTGGGGTCTGCAGCCCCACACACCCGGAGGCTGACTCCTGGGCGCCCAGCAGCTGCCTCACACACGTAGCTTCCCTAGCGCTCTCCTCCCCAGCAGAGACGTGTGCAGCTGGTTGGGGCCTGCCCCTGCGTGCCTGGGCTCCCGCCCACAGCCCCAGCTCAGGGCAAGCAGCCCCTGAGCCAAGACCTGCAGGAGGCGCAGAGCGCCCCACCTGGAAGCCGAGTGAACGGCTGGCGGGAGGCGAGCCTCCTCGAGGGAAGAAGAGGCAGCCCAGCCTCGTTTGGCTCAAGCCCTACTTGGCTGGAGCCGAGTGCGCCTCCAGGACGGCAGAGCTCCAGCTCTGCTCAGAGGCCCGATCTGGCAGAGTTGCTGGCGCGAGGCTGCTCTGCCCTGGGCGAGCCTTGCCCAGACTTGCCTCACAGCTAGGCTTCCTTCCCAGGAAGGAGCAGGCTGCGCGCGGCTGGGAGACGCCACTGGCGCCTTCCTGACCTCAGCTCCGCTCCTGCCTTGCCTTTGCACCTAGGCCCCAGGCGTCCTTGGGGAGGGCTTAGGGACGGTGGCTTGCACACTGCCAAGGGCTCCAGCAGGAAGAGCTCTGTGTGAGCGAAGGAAAGGGCTAGTGCAGGGCTCCTCCAGCCGTTGCTTGGCCGCCCAGACTCAGCGCTGCACGGAGTGCACCAGGCTCCCAGGGTCCCTGGCTGGGGTCTGCAGCCCCACACACCCGGAGGCTGACTCCTGGGCGCCCAGCAGCTGCCTCACACACGTAGCTTCCCTAGCGCTCTCCTCCCCAGCAGAGACGTGTGCAGCTGGTTGGGGCCTGCCCCTGCGTGCCTGGGCTCCCGCCCACAGCCCCAGCTCAGGGCAAGCAGCCCCTGAGCCAAGACCTGCAGGAGGCGCAGAGCGCCCCACCTGGAAGCCGAGTGAACGGCTGGCGGGAGGCGAGCCTCCTCGAGGGAAGAAGAGGCAGCCCAGCCTCGTTTGGCTCAAGCCCTACTTGGCTGGAGCCGAGTGCGCCTCCAGGACGGCAGAGCTCCAGCTCTGCTCAGAGGCCCGATCTGGCAGAGTTGCTGGCGCGAGGCTGCTCTGCCCTGGGCGAGCCTTGCCCAGACTTGCCTCACAGCTAGGCTTCCTTCCCAGGAAGGAGCAGGCTGCGCGCGGCTGGGAGACGCCACTGGCGCCTTCCTGACCTCAGCTCCGCTCCTGCCTTGCCTTTGCACCTAGGCCCCAGGCGTCCTTGGGGAGGGCTTAGGGACGGTGGCTTGCACACTGCCAAGGGCTCCAGCAGGAAGAGCTCTGTGTGAGCGAAGGAAAGGGCTAGTGCAGGGCTCCTCCAGCCGTTGCTTGGCCGCCCAGACTCAGCGCTGCACGGAGTGCACCAGGCTCCCAGGGTCCCTGGCTGGGGTCTGCAGCCCCACACACCCGGAGGCTGACTCCTGGGCGCCCAGCAGCTGCCTCACACACGTAGCTTCCCTAGCGCTCTCCTCCCCAGCAGAGACGTGTGCAGCTGGTTGGGGCCTGCCCCTGCGTGCCTGGGCTCCCGCCCACAGCCCCAGCTCAGGGCAAGCAGCCCCTGAGCCAAGACCTGCAGGAGGCGCAGAGCGCCCCACCTGGAAGCCGAGTGAACGGCTGGCGGGAGGCGAGCCTCCTCGAGGGAAGAAGAGGCAGCCCAGCCTCGTTTGGCTCAAGCCCTACTTGGCTGGAGCCGAGTGCGCCTCCAGGACGGCAGAGCTCCAGCTCTGCTCAGAGGCCCGATCTGGCAGAGTTGCTGGCGCGAGGCTGCTCTGCCCTGGGCGAGCCTTGCCCAGACTTGCCTCACAGCTAGGCTTCCTTCCCAGGAAGGAGCAGGCTGCGCGCGGCTGGGAGACGCCACTGGCGCCTTCCTGACCTCAGCTCCGCTCCTGCCTTGCCTTTGCACCTAGGCCCCAGGCGTCCTTGGGGAGGGCTTAGGGACGGTGGCTTGCACACTGCCAAGGGCTCCAGCAGGAAGAGCTCTGTGTGAGCGAAGGAAAGGGCTAGTGCAGGGCTCCTCCAGCCGTTGCTTGGCCGCCCAGACTCAGCGCTGCACGGAGTGCACCAGGCTCCCAGGGTCCCTGGCTGGGGTCTGCAGCCCCACACACCCGGAGGCTGACTCCTGGGCGCCCAGCAGCTGCCTCACACACGTAGCTTCCCTAGCGCTCTCCTCCCCAGCAGAGACGTGTGCAGCTGGTTGGGGCCTGCCCCTGCGTGCCTGGGCTCCCGCCCACAGCCCCAGCTCAGGGCAAGCAGCCCCTGAGCCAAGACCTGCAGGAGGCGCAGAGCGCCCCACCTGGAAGCCGAGTGAACGGCTGGCGGGAGGCGAGCCTCCTCGAGGGAAGAAGAGGCAGCCCAGCCTCGTTTGGCTCAAGCCCTACTTGGCTGGAGCCGAGTGCGCCTCCAGGACGGCAGAGCTCCAGCTCTGCTCAGAGGCCCGATCTGGCAGAGTTGCTGGCGCGAGGCTGCTCTGCCCTGGGCGAGCCTTGCCCAGACTTGCCTCACAGCTAGGCTTCCTTCCCAGGAAGGAGCAGGCTGCGCGCGGCTGGGAGACGCCACTGGCGCCTTCCTGACCTCAGCTCCGCTCCTGCCTTGCCTTTGCACCTAGGCCCCAGGCGTCCTTGGGGAGGGCTTAGGGACGGTGGCTTGCACACTGCCAAGGGCTCCAGCAGGAAGAGCTCTGTGTGAGCGAAGGAAAGGGCTAGTGCAGGGCTCCTCCAGCCGTTGCTTGGCCGCCCAGACTCAGCGCTGCACGGAGTGCACCAGGCTCCCAGGGTCCCTGGCTGGGGTCTGCAGCCCCACACACCCGGAGGCTGACTCCTGGGCGCCCAGCAGCTGCCTCACACACGTAGCTTCCCTAGCGCTCTCCTCCCCAGCAGAGACGTGTGCAGCTGGTTGGGGCCTGCCCCTGCGTGCCTGGGCTCCCGCCCACAGCCCCAGCTCAGGGCAAGCAGCCCCTGAGCCAAGACCTGCAGGAGGCGCAGAGCGCCCCACCTGGAAGCCGAGTGAACGGCTGGCGGGAGGCGAGCCTCCTCGAGGGAAGAAGAGGCAGCCCAGCCTCGTTTGGCTCAAGCCCTACTTGGCTGGAGCCGAGTGCGCCTCCAGGACGGCAGAGCTCCAGCTCTGCTCAGAGGCCCGATCTGGCAGAGTTGCTGGCGCGAGGCTGCTCTGCCCTGGGCGAGCCTTGCCCAGACTTGCCTCACAGCTAGGCTTCCTTCCCAGGAAGGAGCAGGCTGCGCGCGGCTGGGAGACGCCACTGGCGCCTTCCTGACCTCAGCTCCGCTCCTGCCTTGCCTTTGCACCTAGGCCCCAGGCGTCCTTGGGGAGGGCTTAGGGACGGTGGCTTGCACACTGCCAAGGGCTCCAGCAGGAAGAGCTCTGTGTGAGCGAAGGAAAGGGCTAGTGCAGGGCTCCTCCAGCCGTTGCTTGGCCGCCCAGACTCAGCGCTGCACGGAGTGCACCAGGCTCCCAGGGTCCCTGGCTGGGGTCTGCAGCCCCACACACCCGGAGGCTGACTCCTGGGCGCCCAGCAGCTGCCTCACACACGTAGCTTCCCTAGCGCTCTCCTCCCCAGCAGAGACGTGTGCAGCTGGTTGGGGCCTGCCCCTGCGTGCCTGGGCTCCCGCCCACAGCCCCAGCTCAGGGCAAGCAGCCCCTGAGCCAAGACCTGCAGGAGGCGCAGAGCGCCCCACCTGGAAGCCGAGTGAACGGCTGGCGGGAGGCGAGCCTCCTCGAGGGAAGAAGAGGCAGCCCAGCCTCGTTTGGCTCAAGCCCTACTTGGCTGGAGCCGAGTGCGCCTCCAGGACGGCAGAGCTCCAGCTCTGCTCAGAGGCCCGATCTGGCAGAGTTGCTGGCGCGAGGCTGCTCTGCCCTGGGCGAGCCTTGCCCAGACTTGCCTCACAGCTAGGCTTCCTTCCCAGGAAGGAGCAGGCTGCGCGCGGCTGGGAGACGCCACTGGCGCCTTCCTGACCTCAGCTCCGCTCCTGCCTTGCCTTTGCACCTAGGCCCCAGGCGTCCTTGGGGAGGGCTTAGGGACGGTGGCTTGCACACTGCCAAGGGCTCCAGCAGGAAGAGCTCTGTGTGAGCGAAGGAAAGGGCTAGTGCAGGGCTCCTCCAGCCGTTGCTTGGCCGCCCAGACTCAGCGCTGCACGGAGTGCACCAGGCTCCCAGGGTCCCTGGCTGGGGTCTGCAGCCCCACACACCCGGAGGCTGACTCCTGGGCGCCCAGCAGCTGCCTCACACACGTAGCTTCCCTAGCGCTCTCCTCCCCAGCAGAGACGTGTGCAGCTGGTTGGGGCCTGCCCCTGCGTGCCTGGGCTCCCGCCCACAGCCCCAGCTCAGGGCAAGCAGCCCCTGAGCCAAGACCTGCAGGAGGCGCAGAGCGCCCCACCTGGAAGCCGAGTGAACGGCTGGCGGGAGGCGAGCCTCCTCGAGGAAGAAGAGGCAGCCCAGCCTCGTTTGGCTCAAGCCCTACTTGGCTGGAGCCGAGTGCGCCTCCAGGACGGCAGAGCTCCAGCTCTGCTCAGAGGCCCGATCTGGCAGAGTTGCTGGCGCGAGGCTGCTCTGCCCTGGGCGAGCCTTGCCCAGACTTGCCTCACAGCTAGGCTTCCTTCCCAGGAAGGAGCAGGCTGCGCGCGGCTGGGAGACGCCACTGGCGCCTTCCTGACCTCAGCTCCGCTCCTGCCTTGCCTTTGCACCTAGGCCCCAGGCGTCCTTGGGGAGGGCTTAGGGACGGTGGCTTGCACACTGCCAAGGGCTCCAGCAGGAAGAGCTCTGTGTGAGCGAAGGAAAGGGCTAGTGCAGGGCTCCTCCAGCCGTTGCTTGGCCGCCCAGACTCAGCGCTGCACGGAGTGCACCAGGCTCCCAGGGTCCCTGGCTGGGGTCTGCAGCCCCACACACCCGGAGGCTGACTCCTGGGCGCCCAGCAGCTGCCTCACACACGTAGCTTCCCTAGCGCTCTCCTCCCCAGCAGAGACGTGTGCAGCTGGTTGGGGCCTGCCCCTGCGTGCCTGGGCTCCCGCCCACAGCCCCAGCTCAGGGCAAGCAGCCCCTGAGCCAAGACCTGCAGGAGGCGCAGAGCGCCCCACCTGGAAGCCGAGTGAACGGCTGGCGGGAGGCGAGCCTCCTCGAGGGAAGAAGAGGCAGCCCAGCCTCGTTTGGCTCAAGCCCTACTTGGCTGGAGCCGAGTGCGCCTCCAGGACGGCAGAGCTCCAGCTCTGCTCAGAGGCCCGATCTGGCAGAGTTGCTGGCGCGAGGCTGCTCTGCCCTGGGCGAGCCTTGCCCAGACTTGCCTCACAGCTAGGCTTCCTTCCCAGGAAGGAGCAGGCTGCGCGCGGCTGGGAGACGCCACTGGCGCCTTCCTGACCTCAGCTCCGCTCCTGCCTTGCCTTTGCACCTAGGCCCCAGGCGTCCTTGGGGAGGGCTTAGGGACGGTGGCTTGCACACTGCCAAGGGCTCCAGCAGGAAGAGCTCTGTGTGAGCGAAGGAAAGGGCTAGTGCAGGGCTCCTCCAGCCGTTGCTTGGCCGCCCAGACTCAGCGCTGCACGGAGTGCACCAGGCTCCCAGGGTCCCTGGCTGGGGTCTGCAGCCCCACACACCCGGAGGCTGACTCCTGGGCGCCCAGCAGCTGCCTCACACACGTAGCTTCCCTAGCGCTCTCCTCCCCAGCAGAGACGTGTGCAGCTGGTTGGGGCCTGCCCCTGCGTGCCTGGGCTCCCGCCCACAGCCCCAGCTCAGGGCAAGCAGCCCCTGAGCCAAGACCTGCAGGAGGCGCAGAGCGCCCCACCTGGAAGCCGAGTGAACGGCTGGCGGGAGGCGAGCCTCCTCGAGGGAAGAAGAGGCAGCCCAGCCTCGTTTGGCTCAAGCCCTACTTGGCTGGAGCCGAGTGCGCCTCCAGGACGGCAGAGCTCCAGCTCTGCTCAGAGGCCCGATCTGGCAGAGTTGCTGGCGCGAGGCTGCTCTGCCCTGGGCGAGCCTTGCCCAGACTTGCCTCACAGCTAGGCTTCCTTCCCAGGAAGGAGCAGGCTGCGCGCGGCTGGGAGACGCCACTGGCGCCTTCCTGACCTCAGCTCCGCTCCTGCCTTGCCTTTGCACCTAGGCCCCAGGCGTCCTTGGGGAGGGCTTAGGGACGGTGGCTTGCACACTGCCAAGGGCTCCAGCAGGAAGAGCTCTGTGTGAGCGAAGGAAAGGGCTAGTGCAGGGCTCCTCCAGCCGTTGCTTGGCCGCCCAGACTCAGCGCTGCACGGAGTGCACCAGGCTCCCAGGGTCCCTGGCTGGGGTCTGCAGCCCCACACACCCGGAGGCTGACTCCTGGGCGCCCAGCAGCTGCCTCACACACGTAGCTTCCCTAGCGCTCTCCTCCCCAGCAGAGACGTGTGCAGCTGGTTGGGGCCTGCCCCTGCGTGCCTGGGCTCCCGCCCACAGCCCCAGCTCAGGGCAAGCAGCCCCTGAGCCAAGACCTGCAGGAGGCGCAGAGCGCCCCACCTGGAAGCCGAGTGAACGGCTGGCGGGAGGCGAGCCTCCTCGAGGGAAGAAGAGGCAGCCCAGCCTCGTTTGGCTCAAGCCCTACTTGGCTGGAGCCGAGTGCGCCTCCAGGACGGCAGAGCTCCAGCTCTGCTCAGAGGCCCGATCTGGCAGAGTTGCTGGCGCGAGGCTGCTCTGCCCTGGGCGAGCCTTGCCCAGACTTGCCTCACAGCTAGGCTTCCTTCCCAGGAAGGAGCAGGCTGCGCGCGGCTGGGAGACGCCACTGGCGCCTTCCTGACCTCAGCTCCGCTCCTGCCTTGCCTTTGCACCTAGGCCCCAGGCGTCCTTGGGGAGGGCTTAGGGACGGTGGCTTGCACACTGCCAAGGGCTCCAGCAGGAAGAGCTCTGTGTGAGCGAAGGAAAGGGCTAGTGCAGGGCTCCTCCAGCCGTTGCTTGGCCGCCCAGACTCAGCGCTGCACGGAGTGCACCAGGCTCCCAGGGTCCCTGGCTGGGGTCTGCAGCCCCACACACCCGGAGGCTGACTCCTGGGCGCCCAGCAGCTGCCTCACACACGTAGCTTCCCTAGCGCTCTCCTCCCCAGCAGAGACGTGTGCAGCTGGTTGGGGCCTGCCCCTGCGTGCCTGGGCTCCCGCCCACAGCCCCAGCTCAGGGCAAGCAGCCCCTGAGCCAAGACCTGCAGGAGGCGCAGAGCGCCCCACCTGGAAGCCGAGTGAACGGCTGGCGGGAGGCGAGCCTCCTCGAGGGAAGAAGAGGCAGCCCAGCCTCGTTTGGCTCAAGCCCTACTTGGCTGGAGCCGAGTGCGCCTCCAGGACGGCAGAGCTCCAGCTCTGCTCAGAGGCCCGATCTGGCAGAGTTGCTGGCGCGAGGCTGCTCTGCCCTGGGCGAGCCTTGCCCAGACTTGCCTCACAGCTAGGCTTCCTTCCCAGGAAGGAGCAGGCTGCGCGCGGCTGGGAGACGCCACTGGCGCCTTCCTGACCTCAGCTCCGCTCCTGCCTTGCCTTTGCACCTAGGCCCCAGGCGTCCTTGGGGAGGGCTTAGGGACGGTGGCTTGCACACTGCCAAGGGCTCCAGCAGGAAGAGCTCTGTGTGAGCGAAGGAAAGGGCTAGTGCAGGGCTCCTCCAGCCGTTGCTTGGCCGCCCAGACTCAGCGCTGCACGGAGTGCACCAGGCTCCCAGGGTCCCTGGCTGGGGTCTGCAGCCCCACACACCCGGAGGCTGACTCCTGGGCGCCCAGCAGCTGCCTCACACACGTAGCTTCCCTAGCGCTCTCCTCCCCAGCAGAGACGTGTGCAGCTGGTTGGGGCCTGCCCCTGCGTGCCTGGGCTCCCGCCCACAGCCCCAGCTCAGGGCAAGCAGCCCCTGAGCCAAGACCTGCAGGAGGCGCAGAGCGCCCCACCTGGAAGCCGAGTGAACGGCTGGCGGGAGGCGAGCCTCCTCGAGGGAAGAAGAGGCAGCCCAGCCTCGTTTGGCTCAAGCCCTACTTGGCTGGAGCCGAGTGCGCCTCCAGGACGGCAGAGCTCCAGCTCTGCTCAGAGGCCCGATCTGGCAGAGTTGCTGGCGCGAGGCTGCTCTGCCCTGGGCGAGCCTTGCCCAGACTTGCCTCACAGCTAGGCTTCCTTCCCAGGAAGGAGCAGGCTGCGCGCGGCTGGGAGACGCCACTGGCGCCTTCCTGACCTCAGCTCCGCTCCTGCCTTGCCTTTGCACCTAGGCCCCAGGCGTCCTTGGGGAGGGCTTAGGGACGGTGGCTTGCACACTGCCAAGGGCTCCAGCAGGAAGAGCTCTGTGTGAGCGAAGGAAAGGGCTAGTGCAGGGCTCCTCCAGCCGTTGCTTGGCCGCCCAGACTCAGCGCTGCACGGAGTGCACCAGGCTCCCAGGGTCCCTGGCTGGGGTCTGCAGCCCCACACACCCGGAGGCTGACTCCTGGGCGCCCAGCAGCTGCCTCACACACGTAGCTTCCCTAGCGCTCTCCTCCCCAGCAGAGACGTGTGCAGCTGGTTGGGGCCTGCCCCTGCGTGCCTGGGCTCCCGCCCACAGCCCCAGCTCAGGGCAAGCAGCCCCTGAGCCAAGACCTGCAGGAGGCGCAGAGCGCCCCACCTGGAAGCCGAGTGAACGGCTGGCGGGAGGCGAGCCTCCTCGAGGAAGAAGAGGCAGCCCAGCCTCGTTTGGCTCAAGCCCTACTTGGCTGGAGCCGAGTGCGCCTCCAGGACGGCAGAGCTCCAGCTCTGCTCAGAGGCCCGATCTGGCAGAGTTGCTGGCGCGAGGCTGCTCTGCCCTGGGCGAGCCTTGCCCAGACTTGCCTCACAGCTAGGCTTCCTTCCCAGGAAGGAGCAGGCTGCGCGCGGCTGGGAGACGCCACTGGCGCCTTCCTGACCTCAGCTCCGCTCCTGCCTTGCCTTTGCACCTAGGCCCCAGGCGTCCTTGGGGAGGGCTTAGGGACGGTGGCTTGCACACTGCCAAGGGCTCCAGCAGGAAGAGCTCTGTGTGAGCGAAGGAAAGGGCTAGTGCAGGGCTCCTCCAGCCGTTGCTTGGCCGCCCAGACTCAGCGCTGCACGGAGTGCACCAGGCTCCCAGGGTCCCTGGCTGGGGTCTGCAGCCCCACACACCCGGAGGCTGACTCCTGGGCGCCCAGCAGCTGCCTCACACACGTAGCTTCCTAGCGCTCTCCTCCCCAGCAGAGACGTGTGCAGCTGGTTGGGGCCTGCCCCTGCGTGCCTGGGCTCCCGCCCACAGCCCCAGCTCAGGGCAAGCAGCCCCTGAGCCAAGACCTGCAGGAGGCGCAGAGCGCCCCACCTGGAAGCCGAGTGAACGGCTGGCGGGAGGCGAGCCTCCTCGAGGAAGAAGAGGCAGCCCAGCCTCGTTTGGCTCAAGCCCTACTTGGCTGGAGCCGAGTGCGCCTCCAGGACGGCAGAGCTCCAGCTCTGCTCAGAGGCCCGATCTGGCAGAGTTGCTGGCGCGAGGCTGCTCTGCCCTGGGCGAGCCTTGCCCAGACTTGCCTCACAGCTAGGCTTCCTTCCCAGGAAGGAGCAGGCTGCGCGCGGCTGGGAGACGCCACTGGCGCCTTCCTGACCTCAGCTCCGCTCCTGCCTTGCCTTTGCACCTAGGCCCCAGGCGTCCTTGGGGAGGGCTTAGGGGACGGTGGCTTGCACACTGCCAAGGGCTCCAGCAGGAAGAGCTCTGTGTGAGCGAAGGAAAGGGCTAGTGCAGGGCTCCTCCAGCCGTTGCTTGGCCGCCCAGACTCAGCGCTGCACGGAGTGCACCAGGCTCCCAGGGTCCCTGGCTGGGGTCTGCAGCCCCACACACCCGGAGGCTGACTCCTGGGCGCCCAGCAGCTGCCTCACACACGTAGCTTCCTAGCGCTCTCCTCCCCAGCAGAGACGTGTGCAGCTGGTTGGGGCCTGCCCCTGCGTGCCTGGGCTCCCGCCCACAGCCCCAGCTCAGGGCAAGCAGCCCCTGAGCCAAGACCTGCAGGAGGCGCAGAGCGCCCCACCTGGAAGCCGAGTGAACGGCTGGCGGGAGGCGAGCCTCCTCGAGGGAAGAAGAGGCAGCCCAGCCTCGTTTGGCTCAAGCCCTACTTGGCTGGAGCCGAGTGCGCCTCCAGGACGGCAGAGCTCCAGCTCTGCTCAGAGGCCCGATCTGGCAGAGTTGCTGGCGCGAGGCTGCTCTGCCCTGGGCGAGCCTTGCCCAGACTTGCCTCACAGCTAGGCTTCCTTCCCAGGAAGGAGCAGGCTGCGCGCGGCTGGGAGACGCCACTGGCGCCTTCCTGACCTCAGCTCCGCTCCTGCCTTGCCTTTGCACCTAGGCCCCAGGCGTCCTTGGGGAGGGCTTAGGGACGGTGGCTTGCACACTGCCAAGGGCTCCAGCAGGAAGAGCTCTGTGTGAGCGAAGGAAGGGCTAGTGCAGGGCTCCTCCAGCCGTTGCTTGGCCGCCCAGACTCAGCGCTGCACGGAGTGCACCAGGCTCCCAGGGTCCCTGGCTGGGGTCTGCAGCCCCACACACCCGGAGGCTGACTCCTGGGCGCCCAGCAGCTGCCTCACACACGTAGCTTCCCTAGCGCTCTCCTCCCCAGCAGAGACGTGTGCAGCTGGTTGGGGCCTGCCCCTGCGTGCCTGGGCTCCCGCCCACAGCCCCAGCTCAGGGCAAGCAGCCCCTGAGCCAAGACCTGCAGGAGGCGCAGAGCGCCCCACCTGGAAGCCGAGTGAACGGCTGGCGGGAGGCGAGCCTCCTCGAGGGAAGAGGCAGCCCAGCCTCGTTTGGCTCAAGCCCTACTTGGCTGGAGCCGAGTGCGCCTCCAGGACGGCAGAGCTCCAGCTCTGCTCAGAGGCCCGATCTGGCAGAGTTGCTGGCGCGAGGCTGCTCTGCCCTGGGCGAGCCTTGCCCAGACTTGCCTCACAGCTAGGCTTCCTTCCCAGGAAGGAGCAGGCTGCGCGCGGCTGGGAGACGCCACTGGCGCCTTCCTGACCTCAGCTCCGCTCCTGCCTTGCCTTTGCACCTAGGCCCCAGGCGTCCTTGGGGAGGGCTTAGGGGACGGTGGCTTGCACACTGCCAAGGGCTCCAGCAGGAAGAGCTCTGTGTGAGCGAAGGAAAGGGCTAGTGCAGGGCTCCTCCAGCCGTTGCTTGGCCGCCCAGACTCAGCGCTGCACGGAGTGCACCAGGCTCCCAGGGTCCCTGGCTGGGGTCTGCAGCCCCACACACCCGGAGGCTGACTCCTGGGCGCCCAGCAGCTGCCTCACACACGTAGCTTCCTAGCGCTCTCCTCCCCAGCAGAGACGTGTGCAGCTGGTTGGGGCCTGCCCCTGCGTGCCTGGGCTCCCGCCCACAGCCCCAGCTCAGGGCAAGCAGCCCCTGAGCCAAGACCTGCAGGAGGCGCAGAGCGCCCCACCTGGAAGCCGAGTGAACGGCTGGCGGGAGGCGAGCCTCCTCGAGGAAGAAGAGGCAGCCCAGCCTCGTTTGGCTCAAGCCCTACTTGGCTGGAGCCGAGTGCGCCTCCAGGACGGCAGAGCTCCAGCTCTGCTCAGAGGCCCGATCTGGCAGAGTTGCTGGCGCGAGGCTGCTCTGCCCTGGGCGAGCCTTGCCCAGACTTGCCTCACAGCTAGGCTTCCTTCCCAGGAAGGAGCAGGCTGCGCGCGGCTGGGAGACGCCACTGGCGCCTTCCTGACCTCAGCTCCGCTCCTGCCTTGCCTTTGCACCTAGGCCCCAGGCGTCCTTGGGGAGGGCTTAGGGACGGTGGCTTGCACACTGCCAAGGGCTCCAGCAGGAAGAGCTCTGTGTGAGCGAAGGAAAGGGCTAGTGCAGGGCTCCTCCAGCCGTTGCTTGGCCGCCCAGACTCAGCGCTGCACGGAGTGCACCAGGCTCCCAGGGTCCCTGGCTGGGGTCTGCAGCCCCACACACCCGGAGGCTGACTCCTGGGCGCCCAGCAGCTGCCTCACACACGTAGCTTCCCTAGCGCTCTCCTCCCCAGCAGAGACGTGTGCAGCTGGTTGGGGCCTGCCCCTGCGTGCCTGGGCTCCCGCCCACAGCCCCAGCTCAGGGCAAGCAGCCCCTGAGCCAAGACCTGCAGGAGGCGCAGAGCGCCCCACCTGGAAGCCGAGTGAACGGCTGGCGGGAGGCGAGCCTCCTCGAGGGAAGAAGAGGCAGCCCAGCCTCGTTTGGCTCAAGCCCTACTTGGCTGGAGCCGAGTGCGCCTCCAGGACGGCAGAGCTCCAGCTCTGCTCAGAGGCCCGATCTGGCAGAGTTGCTGGCGCGAGGCTGCTCTGCCCTGGGCGAGCCTTGCCCAGACTTGCCTCACAGCTAGGCTTCCTTCCCAGGAAGGAGCAGGCTGCGCGCGGCTGGGAGACGCCACTGGCGCCTTCCTGACCTCAGCTCCGCTCCTGCCTTGCCTTTGCACCTAGGCCCCAGGCGTCCTTGGGGAGGGCTTAGGGGACGGTGGCTTGCACACTGCCAAGGGCTCCAGCAGGAAGAGCTCTGTGTGAGCGAAGGAAAGGGCTAGTGCAGGGCTCCTCCAGCCGTTGCTTGGCCGCCCAGACTCAGCGCTGCACGGAGTGCACCAGGCTCCCAGGGTCCCTGGCTGGGGTCTGCAGCCCCACACACCCGGAGGCTGACTCCTGGGCGCCCAGCAGCTGCCTCACACACGTAGCTTCCTAGCGCTCTCCTCCCCAGCAGAGACGTGTGCAGCTGGTTGGGGCCTGCCCCTGCGTGCCTGGGCTCCCGCCCACAGCCCCAGCTCAGGGCAAGCAGCCCCTGAGCCAAGACCTGCAGGAGGCGCAGAGCGCCCCACCTGGAAGCCGAGTGAACGGCTGGCGGGAGGCGAGCCTCCTCGAGGGAAGAAGAGGCAGCCCAGCCTCGTTTGGCTCAAGCCCTACTTGGCTGGAGCCGAGTGCGCCTCCAGGACGGCAGAGCTCCAGCTCTGCTCAGAGGCCCGATCTGGCAGAGTTGCTGGCGCGAGGCTGCTCTGCCCTGGGCGAGCCTTGCCCAGACTTGCCTCACAGCTAGGCTTCCTTCCCAGGAAGGAGCAGGCTGCGCGCGGCTGGGAGACGCCACTGGCGCCTTCCTGACCTCAGCTCCGCTCCTGCCTTGCCTTTGCACCTAGGCCCCAGGCGTCCTTGGGGAGGGCTTAGGGACGGTGGCTTGCACACTGCCAAGGGCTCCAGCAGGAAGAGCTCTGTGTGAGCGAAGGAAAGGGCTAGTGCAGGGCTCCTCCAGCCGTTGCTTGGCCGCCCAGACTCAGCGCTGCACGGAGTGCACCAGGCTCCCAGGGTCCCTGGCTGGGGTCTGCAGCCCCACACACCCGGAGGCTGACTCCTGGGCGCCCAGCAGCTGCCTCACACACGTAGCTTCCCTAGCGCTCCTCCCCAGCAGAGACGTGTGCAGCTGGTTGGGGCCTGCCCCTGCGTGCCTGGGCTCCCGCCCACAGCCCCAGCTCAGGGCAAGCAGCCCCTGAGCCAAGACCTGCAGGAGGCGCAGAGCGCCCCACCTGGAAGCCGAGTGAACGGCTGGCGGGAGGCGAGCCTCCTCGAGGGAAGAAGAGGCAGCCCAGCCTCGTTTGGCTCAAGCCCTACTTGGCTGGAGCCGAGTGCGCCTCCAGGACGGCAGAGCTCCAGCTCTGCTCAGAGGCCCGATCTGGCAGAGTTGCTGGCGCGAGGCTGCTCTGCCCTGGGCGAGCCTTGCCCAGACTTGCCTCACAGCTAGGCTTCCTTCCCAGGAAGGAGCAGGCTGCGCGCGGCTGGGAGACGCCACTGGCGCCTTCCTGACCTCAGCTCCGCTCCTGCCTTGCCTTTGCACCTAGGCCCCAGGCGTCCTTGGGGAGGGCTTAGGGACGGTGGCTTGCACACTGCCAAGGGCTCCAGCAGGAAGAGCTCTGTGTGAGCGAAGGAAAGGGCTAGTGCAGGGCTCCTCCAGCCGTTGCTTGGCCGCCCAGACTCAGCGCTGCACGGAGTGCACCAGGCTCCCAGGGTCCCTGGCTGGGGTCTGCAGCCCCACACACCCGGAGGCTGACTCCTGGGCGCCCAGCAGCTGCCTCACACACGTAGCTTCCCTAGCGCTCTCCTCCCCAGCAGAGACGTGTGCAGCTGGTTGGGGCCTGCCCCTGCGTGCCTGGGCTCCCGCCCACAGCCCCAGCTCAGGGCAAGCAGCCCCTGAGCCAAGACCTGCAGGAGGCGCAGAGCGCCCCACCTGGAAGCCGAGTGAACGGCTGGCGGGGGCGAGCCTCCTCGAGGAAGAAGAGGCAGCCCAGCCTCGTTTGGCTCAAGCCCTACTTGGCTGGAGCCGAGTGCGCCTCCAGGACGGCAGAGCTCCAGCTCTGCTCAGAGGCCCGATCTGGCAGAGTTGCTGGCGCGAGGCTGCTCTGCCCTGGGCGAGCCTTGCCCAGACTTGCCTCACAGCTAGGCTTCCTTCCCAGGAAGGAGCAGGCTGCGCGCGGCTGGGAGACGCCACTGGCGCCTTCCTGACCTCAGCTCCGCTCCTGCCTTGCCTTTGCACCTAGGCCCCAGGCGTCCTTGGGGAGGGCTTAGGGACGGTGGCTTGCACACTGCCAAGGGCTCCAGCAGGAAGAGCTCTGTGTGAGCGAAGGAAGGGCTAGTGCAGGGCTCCTCCAGCCGTTGCTTGGCCGCCCAGACTCAGCGCTGCACGGAGTGCACCAGGCTCCCAGGGTCCCTGGCTGGGGTCTGCAGCCCCACACACCCGGAGGCTGACTCCTGGGCGCCCAGCAGCTGCCTCACACACGTAGCTTCCCTAGCGCTCTCCTCCCCAGCAGAGACGTGTGCAGCTGGTTGGGGCCTGCCCCTGCGTGCCTGGGCTCCCGCCCACAGCCCCAGCTCAGGGCAAGCAGCCCCTGAGCCAAGACCTGCAGGAGGCGCAGAGCGCCCCACCTGGAAGCCGAGTGAACGGCTGGCGGGAGGCGAGCCTCCTCGAGGAAGAAGAGGCAGCCCAGCCTCGTTTGGCTCAAGCCCTACTTGGCTGGAGCCGAGTGCGCCTCCAGGACGGCAGAGCTCCAGCTCTGCTCAGAGGCCCGATCTGGCAGAGTTGCTGGCGCGAGGCTGCTCTGCCCTGGGCGAGCCTTGCCCAGACTTGCCTCACAGCTAGGCTTCCTTCCCAGGAAGGAGCAGGCTGCGCGCGGCTGGGAGACGCCACTGGCGCCTTCCTGACCTCAGCTCCGCTCCTGCCTTGCCTTTGCACCTAGGCCCCAGGCGTCCTTGGGGAGGGCTTAGGGACGGTGGCTTGCACACTGCCAAGGGCTCCAGCAGGAAGAGCTCTGTGTGAGCGAAGGAAAGGGCTAGTGCAGGGCTCCTCCAGCCGTTGCTTGGCCGCCCAGACTCAGCGCTGCACGGAGTGCACCAGGCTCCCAGGGTCCCTGGCTGGGGTCTGCAGCCCCACACACCCGGAGGCTGACTCCTGGGCGCCCAGCAGCTGCCTCACACACGTAGCTTCCCTAGCGCTCTCCTCCCCAGCAGAGACGTGTGCAGCTGGTTGGGGCCTGCCCCTGCGTGCCTGGGCTCCCGCCCACAGCCCCAGCTCAGGGCAAGCAGCCCCTGAGCCAAGACCTGCAGGAGGCGCAGAGCGCCCCACCTGGAAGCCGAGTGAACGGCTGGCGGGAGGCGAGCCTCCTCGAGGAAGAAGAGGCAGCCCAGCCTCGTTTGGCTCAAGCCCTACTTGGCTGGAGCCGAGTGCGCCTCCAGGACGGCAGAGCTCCAGCTCTGCTCAGAGGCCCGATCTGGCAGAGTTGCTGGCGCGAGGCTGCTCTGCCCTGGGCGAGCCTTGCCCAGACTTGCCTCACAGCTAGGCTTCCTTCCCAGGAAGGAGCAGGCTGCGCGCGGCTGGGAGACGCCACTGGCGCCTTCCTGACCTCAGCTCCGCTCCTGCCTTGCCTTTGCACCTAGGCCCCAGGCGTCCTTGGGGAGGGCTTAGGGGACGGTGGCTTGCACACTGCCAAGGGCTCCAGCAGGAAGAGCTCTGTGTGAGCGAAGGAAAGGGCTAGTGCAGGGCTCCTCCAGCCGTTGCTTGGCCGCCCAGACTCAGCGCTGCACGGAGTGCACCAGGCTCCCAGGGTCCCTGGCTGGGGTCTGCAGCCCCACACACCCGGAGGCTGACTCCTGGGCGCCCAGCAGCTGCCTCACACACGTAGCTTCCTAGCGCTCTCCTCCCCAGCAGAGACGTGTGCAGCTGGTTGGGGCCTGCCCCTGCGTGCCTGGGCTCCCGCCCACAGCCCCAGCTCAGGGCAAGCAGCCCCTGAGCCAAGACCTGCAGGAGGCGCAGGCGCCCCACCTGGAAGCCGAGTGAACGGCTGGCGGGAGGCGAGCCTCCTCGAGGGAAGAAGAGGCAGCCCAGCCTCGTTTGGCTCAAGCCCTACTTGGCTGGAGCCGAGTGCGCCTCCAGGACGGCAGAGCTCCAGCTCTGCTCAGAGGCCCGATCTGGCAGAGTTGCTGGCGCGAGGCTGCTCTGCCCTGGGCGAGCCTTGCCCAGACTTGCCTCACAGCTAGGCTTCCTTCCCAGGAAGGAGCAGGCTGCGCGCGGCTGGGAGACGCCACTGGCGCCTTCCTGACCTCAGCTCCGCTCCTGCCTTGCCTTTGCACCTAGGCCCCAGGCGTCCTTGGGGAGGGCTTAGGGGACGGTGGCTTGCACACTGCCAAGGGCTCCAGCAGGAAGAGCTCTGTGTGAGCGAAGGAAAGGGCTAGTGCAGGGCTCCTCCAGCCGTTGCTTGGCCGCCCAGACTCAGCGCTGCACGGAGTGCACCAGGCTCCCAGGGTCCCTGGCTGGGGTCTGCAGCCCCACACACCCGGAGGCTGACTCACTGGGCGCCCGGCAGCTGCCTCACACACGTAGCTTCCCTAGCGCTCTCCTCCCCAGCAGAGACGTGTGCAGCTGGTTGGGGCCTGCCCCTGCGTGCCTGGGCTCCCGCCCACAGCCCCAGCTCAGGGCAAGCAGCCCCTGAGCCAAGACCTGCAGGAGGCGCAGAGCGCCCCACCTGGAAGCCGAGTGAACGGCTGGCGGGAGGCGAGCCTCCTCGAGGAAGAAGAGGCAGCCCAGCCTCGTTTGGCTCAAGCCCTACTTGGCTGGAGCCGAGTGCGCCTCCAGGACGGCAGAGCTCCAGCTCTGCTCAGAGGCCCGATCTGGCAGAGTTGCTGGCGCGAGGCTGCTCTGCCCTGGGCGAGCCTTGCCCAGACTTGCCTCACAGCTAGGCTTCCTTCCCAGGAAGGAGCAGGCTGCGCGCGGCTGGGAGACGCCACTGGCGCCTTCCTGACCTCAGCTCCGCTCCTGCCTTGCCTTTGCACCTAGGCCCCAGGCGTCCTTGGGGAGGGCTTAGGGGACGGTGGCTTGCACACTGCCAAGGGCTCCAGCAGGAAGAGCTCTGTGTGAGCGAAGGAAAGGGCTAGTGCAGGGCTCCTCCAGCCGTTGCTTGGCCGCCCAGACTCAGCGCTGCACGGAGTGCACCAGGCTCCCAGGGTCCCTGGCTGGGGTCTGCAGCCCCACACACCCGGAGGCTGACTCCTGGGCGCCCAGCAGCTGCCTCACACACGTAGCTTCCTAGCGCTCTCCTCCCCAGCAGAGACGTGTGCAGCTGGTTGGGGCCTGCCCCTGCGTGCCTGGGCTCCCGCCCACAGCCCCAGCTCAGGGCAAGCAGCCCCTGAGCCAAGACCTGCAGGAGGCGCAGGCGCCCCACCTGGAAGCCGAGTGAACGGCTGGCGGGAGGCGAGCCTCCTCGAGGAAGAAGAGGCAGCCCAGCCTCGTTTGGCTCAAGCCCTACTTGGCTGGAGCCGAGTGCGCCTCCAGGACGGCAGAGCTCCAGCTCTGCTCAGAGGCCCGATCTGGCAGAGTTGCTGGCGCGAGGCTGCTCTGCCCTGGGCGAGCCTTGCCCAGACTTGCCTCACAGCTAGGCTTCCTTCCCAGGAAGGAGCAGGCTGCGCGCGGCTGGGAGACGCCACTGGCGCCTTCCTGACCTCAGCTCCGCTCCTGCCTTGCCTTTGCACCTAGGCCCCAGGCGTCCTTGGGGAGGGCTTAGGGACGGTGGCTTGCACACTGCCAAGGGCTCCAGCAGGAAGAGCTCTGTGTGAGCGAAGGAAAGGGCTAGTGCAGGGCTCCTCCAGCCGTTGCTTGGCCGCCCAGACTCAGCGCTGCACGGAGTGCACCAGGCTCCCAGGGTCCCTGGCTGGGGTCTGCAGCCCCACACACCCGGAGGCTGACTCCTGGGCGCCCAGCAGCTGCCTCACACACGTAGCTTCCTAGCGCTCTCCTCCCCAGCAGAGACGTGTGCAGCTGGTTGGGGCCTGCCCCTGCGTGCCTGGGCTCCCGCCCACAGCCCCAGCTCAGGGCAAGCAGCCCCTGAGCCAAGACCTGCAGGAGGCGCAGAGCGCCCCACCTGGAAGCCGAGTGAACGGCTGGCGGGGGGCGAGCCTCCTCGAGGGAAGAAGAGGCAGCCCAGCCTCGTTTGGCTCAAGCCCTACTTGGCTGGAGCCGAGTGCGCCTCCAGGACGGCAGAGCTCCAGCTCTGCTCAGAGGCCCGATCTGGCAGAGTTGCTGGCGCGAGGCTGCTCTGCCCTGGGCGAGCCTTGCCCAGACTTGCCTCACAGCTAGGCTTCCTTCCCAGGAAGGAGCAGGCTGCGCGCTGCTGGCAGACGCCACTGGCGCCTTCCTGACCTCAGCTCCGCTCCTGCCTTGCCTTTGCACCTAGGCCCCAGGCGTCCTTGGGGAGGGCTTAGGGGACGGTGGCTTGCACACTGCCAAGGGCTCCAGCAGGAAGAGCTCTGTGTGAGCGAAGGAAAGGGCTAGTGCAGGGCTCCTCCAGCCGTTGCTTGGCCGCCCAGACTCAGCGCTGCACGGAGTGCACCAGGCTCCCAGGGTCCCTGGCTGGGGTCTGCAGCCCCACACACCCGGAGGCTGACTCCTGGGCGCCCAGCAGCTGCCTCACACACGTAGCTTCCCTAGCGCTCTCCTCCCCAGCAGAGACGTGTGCAGCTGGTTGGGGCCTGCCCCTGCGTGCCTGGGCTCCCGCCCACAGCCCCAGCTCAGGGCAAGCAGCCCCTGAGCCAAGACCTGCAGGAGGCGCAGAGCGCCCCACTTGGAAGCCAAGTGAACGGCTGGCGGGGAGGCGAGCCTCCTCGAGGGAAGAGGCAGCCCAGCCTCGTTTGGCTCAAGCCCTACTTGGCTGGAGCCGAGTGCGCCTCCAGGACGGCAGAGCTCCAGCTCTGCTCAGAGGCCCGATCTGGCAGAGTTGCTGGCGCGAGGCTGCTCTGCCCTGGGCGAGCCTTGCCCAGACTTGCCTCACAGCTAGGCTTCCTTCCCAGGAAGGAGCAGGCTGCGCGCGGCTGGGAGACGCCACTGGCGCCTTCCTGACCTCAGCTCCGCTCCTGCCTTGCCTTTGCACCTAGGCCCCAGGCGTCCTTGGGGAGGGCTTAGGGACGGTGGCTTGCACACTGCCAAGGGCTCCAGCAGGAAGAGCTCTGTGTGAGCGAAGGAAAGGGCTAGTGCAGGGCTCCTCCAGCCGTTGCTTGGCCGCCCAGACTCAGCGCTGCACGGAGTGCACCAGGCTCCCAGGGTCCCTGGCTGGGGTCTGCAGCCCCACACACCCGGAGGCTGACTCCTGGGGCGCCCAGCAGCTGCCTCACACACGTAGCTTCCCTAGCGCTCTCCTCCCCAGCAGAGACGTGTGCAGCTGGTTGGGGCCTGCCCCTGCGTGCCTGGGCTCCCGCCCACAGCCCCAGCTCAGGGCAAGCAGCCCCTGAGCCAAGACCTGCAGGAGGCGCAGAGCGCCCCACCTGGAAGCCGAGTGAACGGCTGGCGGGAGGCGAGCCTCCTCGAGGGAAGAAGAGGCAGCCCAGCCTCGTTTGGCTCAAGCCCTACTTGGCTGGAGCTGAGTGCGCCTCAGGACGGCAGAGCTCCAGCTCTGCTCAGAGGCCCGATCTGGCAGAGTTGCTGGCGCGAGGCTGCTCTGCCCTGGGCGAGCCTTGCCCAGACTTGCCTCACAGCTAGGCTTCCTTCCCAGGAAGGAGCAGGCTGCGCGCGGCTGGGAGACGCCACTGGCGCCTTCCTGACCTCAGCTCCGCTCCTGCCTTGCCTTTGCACCTAGGCCCCAGGCGTCCTTGGGGAGGGCTTAGGGACGGTGGCTTGCACACTGCCAAGGGCTCCAGCAGGAAGAGCTCTGTGTGAGCGAAGGAAAGGGCTAGTGCAGGGCTCCTCCAGCCGTTGCTTGGCCGCCCAGACTCAGTGCTGCACGGAGTGCACCAGGCTCCCAGGGTCCCTGGCTGGGGTCTGCAGCCCCACACACCCGGAGGCTGACTCCTGGGGCGCCCAGCAGCTGCCTCACACAGCTTCCCTAGCGCTCTCCTCCCCAGCAGAGACGTGTGCAGCTAGTTGGGGCCTGCCCCTGCGTGCCTGGGCTCCCGCCCACAGCCCCAGCTCAGGGCAAGCAGCCCCTGAGCCAAGACCTGCAGGAGGCGCAGAGCGCCCCACCTGGAAGCCGAGTGAACGGCTGGCGGGAGGCGAGCCTCCTCGAGGAAGAAGAGGCAGCCCAGCCTCGTTTTGGCTCAAGCCCTACTTGGCTGGAGCCGAGTGCGCCTCCAGGACGGCAGAGCTCAGCTCTGCTCAGAGGCCCGATCTGGCAGAGTTGCTGGCGCGAGGCTGCTCTGCCCTGGGCGAGCCTTGCCCAGACTTGCCTCACAGCTAGGCTTCCTTCCCAGGAAGGAGCAGGCTGCGCGCGGCTGGGAGACGCCACTGGCGCCTTCCTGACCTCAGCTCCGCTCCTGCCTTGCCTTTGCACCTAGGCCCCAGGCGTCCTTGGGGAGGGCTTAGGGGACGGTGGCTTGCACACTGCCAAGGGCTCCAGCAGGAAGAGCTCTGTGTGAGCGAAGGAAAGGGCTAGTGCAGGGCTCCTCCAGCCGTTGCTTGGCCGCCCAGACTCAGCGCTGCACGGAGTTCACCAGGCTCCCAGGGTCCCTGGCTGGGGTCTGCAGCCCCACACACCCGGAGGCTGACTCCTGGGCGCCCAGCAGCTGCCTCACACACGTAGCTTCCTAGCGCTCTCCTCCCCAGCAGAGACGTGTGCAGCTGGTTGGGGCCTGCCCCTGCGTGCCTGGGCTCCCGCCCACAGCCCCAGCTCAGGGCAAGCAGCCCCTGAGCCAAGACCTGCAGGAGGCGCAGAGCGCCCCACCTGGAAGCCGAGTGAACGGCTGGCGGGAGGCGAGCCTCCTCGAGGGAAGAAGAGGCAGCCCAGCCTCGTTTGGCTCAAGCCCTACTTGGCTGGAGCCGAGTGCGCCTCCAGGACGGCAGAGCTCCAGCTCTGCTCAGAGGCCCGATCTGGCAGAGTTGCTGGCGCGAGGCTGCTCTGCCCTGGGCGAGCCTTGCCCAGACTTGCCTCACAGCTAGGCTTCCTTCCCAGGAAGGAGCAGGCTGCGCGCGGCTGGGAGACGCCACTGGCGCCTTCCTGACCTCAGCTCCGCTCCTGCCTTGCCTTTGCACCTAGGCCCCAGGCGTCCTTGGGGAGGGCTTAGGGGACGGTGGCTTGCACACTGCCAAGGGCTCCAGCAGGGAGAGCTCTGTGTGAGCGAAGGAAAGGGCTAGTGCAGGGCTCCTCCAGCCGTTGCTTGGCCGCCCAGACTCAGCGCTGCACGCAGTGCACCAGGCTCCCAGGGTCCCTGGCTGGGGTCTGCAGCCCCACACACCCGGAGGCTGACTCCTGGGGCGCCCAGCAGCTGCCTCACACACGTAGCTTCCTAGCGCTCTCCTCCCCAGCAGAGACGTGTGCAGCTGGTTGGGGCCTGCCCCTGCGTGCCTGGGCTCCCGCCCACAGCCCCAGCTCAGGGCAAGCAGCCCCTGAGCCAAGACCTGCAGGAGGCGCAGAGCGCCCCACCTGGAAGCCGAGTGAACGGCTGGCGGGAGGCGAGCCTCCTCGAGGAAGAAGAGGCAGCCCAGCCTCGTTTGGCTCAAGCCCTACTTGGCTGGAGCCGAGTGCGCCTCCAGGACGGCAGAGCTCAGCTCTGCTCAGAGGCCCGATCTGGCAGAGTTGCTGGCGCGAGGCTGCTCTGCCCTGGGCGAGCCTTGCCCAGACTTGCCTCACAGCTAGGCTTCCTTCCCAGGAAGGAGCAGGCTGCGCGCGGCTGGGAGACGCCACTGGCGCCTTCCTGACCTCAGCTCCGCTCCTGCCTTGCCTTTGCACCTAGGCCCCAGGCGTCCTTGGGGAGGGCTTAGGGACGGTGGCTTGCACACTGCCAAGGGCTCCAGCAGGAAGAGCTCTGTGTGAGCGAAGGAAAGGGCTAGTGCAGGGCTCCTCCAGCCGTTGCTTGGCCGCCCAGACTCAGCGCTGCACGGAGTGCACCAGGCTCCCAGGGTCCCTGGCTGGGGTCTGCAGCCCCACACACCCGGAGGCTGACTCCTGGGCGCCCAGCAGCTGCCTCACACACGTAGCTTCCTAGCGCTCTCCTCCCCAGCAGAGACGTGTGCAGCTGGTTGGGGCCTGCCCCTGCGTGCCTGGGCTCCCGCCCACAGCCCCAGCTCAGGGCAAGCAGCCCCTGAGCCAAGACCTGCAGGAGGCGCAGAGCGCCCCACCTGGAAGCCGAGTGAACGGCTGGCGGGAGGCGAGCCTCCTCGAGGGAAGAAGAGGCAGCCCAGCCTCGTTTGGCTCAAGCCCTACTTGGCTGGAGCCGAGTGCGCCTCCAGGACGGCAGAGCTCCAGCTCTGCTCAGAGGCCCGATCTGGCAGAGTTGCTGGCGCGAGGCTGCTCTGCCCTGGGCGAGCCTTGCCCAGACTTGCCTCACAGCTAGGCTTCCTTCCCAGGAAGGAGCAGGCTGCGCGCGGCTGGGAGACGCCACTGGCGCCTTCCTGACCTCAGCTCCGCTCCTGCCTTGCCTTTGCACCTAGGCCCCAGGCGTCCTTGGGAGGGCTTAGGGACGGTGGCTTGCACACTGCCAAGGGCTCCAGCAGGAAGAGCTCTGTGTGAGCGAAGGAAGGGCTAGTGCAGGGCTCCTCCAGCCGTTGCTTGGCCGCCCAGACTCAGCGCTGCACGGAGTGCACCAGGCTCCCAGGGTCCCTGGCTGGGGTCTGCAGCCCCACACACCCGGAGGCTGACTCCTGGGGCGCCCAGCAGCTGCCTCACACACGTAGCTTCCCTAGCGCTCTCTCCCCAGCAGAGACGTGTGCAGCTGGTTGGGGCCTGCCCCTGCGTGCCTGGGCTCCCGCCCACAGCCCCAGCTCAGGGCAAGCAGCCCTGAGCCAAGACCTGCAGGAGGCGCAGAGCGCCCCACCTGGAAGCCGAGTGAACGGCTGGCGGGAGGCGAGCCTCCTCGAGGGAAGAAGAGGCAGCCCAGCCTCGTTTGGCTCAAGCCCTACTTGGCTGGAGCCGAGTGCGCCTCCAGGACGGCAGAGCTCAGCTCTGCTCAGAGGCCCGATCTGGCAGAGTTGCTGGCGGGAGGCTGCTCTGCCCTGGGCGAGCCTTGCCCAGACTTGCCTCACAGCTAGGCTTCCTTCCCAGGAAGGAGCAGGCTGCGCGCGGCTGGGAGACGCCACTGGCGCCTTCCTGACCTCAGCTCCGCTCCTGCCTTGCCTTTGCTCCTAGGCCCCAGGCGTCCTTGGGGAGGGCTTAGGGGACGGTGGCTTGCACACTGCCAAGGGCTCCAGCAGGAAGAGCTCTGTGTGAGCGAAGGAAAGGGCTAGTGCAGGGCTCCTCCAGCCGTTGCTTGGCCGCCCAGACTCAGCGCCGCACGGAGTGTACCAGGCTCCCAGGGACCCTGGCTGGGGTCTGCAGCCCCACACACCCGGAGGCTGACTCCCTGGGCGCCCAGCAGCTGCCTCACACACGTAGCTTCCCTAGCGTTCTCCTCCCCAGCAGAGAGGTGTGCAGCTGGTTGGGACCTGCCCCTGCGTGACTGGGTTCCGCCCACAGCCCCAGCTCAGGGCAAGCAGCCCCTGAGCCAAGACCTGCAGGGGGCGCAGAGCGCCCCGACCTGGAAGCCGAGTGAACGGCTGGCGTGAGGCGAGCCTCCTCGAGGGAAGAGGCAGCCCAGCCTCGTTTGGCTCAAGCCCTACTTGGCTGGAGCCGAGTGCGCCTCCAGGACGGCAGAGCTCAGCTCTGCTCAGAGGCCCGATCTGGCAGAGTTGCTGGCGCGAGGCTGCTCTGCCCTGGGGCGAGCCTTGCCCAGACTTGCCTCACAGCTAGGCTTCCTTCCCAGGAAGGAGCAGGCTGCGCGCGGCTGGGGAGACGCCACTGGCGCCTTCCTGACCTCAGCTCCGCTCCTGCCTTGCCTTTGCACCTAGGCCCAGGCGTCCTTGGGAGGGCTTAGGGGACGGTGGCTTGCACACTGCCAGGGCTCCAGCAGGAAGAGCTCTGTGTGAGCGAAGGAAGGGCTAGTGCAGGGCTCCTCCAGCCGTTGCTTGGCCGCCCAGACTCAGCGCTGCACAGGTGCACCAGGCTCCCAGGGTCCCTGGCTGGGGTCTGCAGCCCCACACGGAGGCTGACTCCTGGGGCGCCCAGCAGCTGCCTCACCACGTAGCTTCCTAGCTCTCCTCCCCAGCAGAGACGTGTGCAGCTGGTTGGGGCCTGCCCCTGCGTGCCTGGGGCTCCCGCCCACAGCCCCAGCTCAGGGCAAGCAGCCCCTGAGCCAAGACCTGCAGGAGCGCAGGCGCCCCACCTGGAAGCCGAGTGAACGGCTGGCGGGAGGCGAGCCTCCTCGAGGAAGAAGAGGCAGCCCAGCCTCGTTTGGCTCAAGCCCTACTTGGCTGGAGCCGAGTGCGCCTCAGGACGGCAGAGCTCCAGCTCTGCTCAGAGTGATCTGGCAGAGTTGCTGGCGCGAGGCTGCTCTGCCCTGGGGCGAGCCTTGCCCAGACTTGCCTCACTAGGCTTCCTTCCCAGGAAGGAGCAGGCTGCGCGCGGCTGGGAGACGCCACTGGCGCCTTCCTGACCTCAGCTCCGCTCCTGCCTTGCCTTTGCACTAGGCCCCAGGCGTCCTTGGGGAGGCTTGAGGGCGGTGGCTTGCACACTGCAAGGGCTCCAGCAGGAGAGCTCTGTGTGGCGAAGGAAGAGGCTAGTGCAGGGCTCCTCCAGCCGTTGCTTGGCCGCCCAGACTCAGCGCTGCCTGGAGTGCACCAGGTTCCCAGGGTCCTGGCTGGGGTCTGCAGCCCCACACTCAAGAAGTTCCCGGACATACCCGTCTCCACTCGAGAAGAAGAACGAGGGTTCCGCCCACATCAAGAGGAGCCCCGTTTCCGCCTCATAGCTCGAGATGAGGGATCCTTTCACTGCCTCTTCGTGAAAGATTTCCCGGCGTTCCCATTGCATCTGAAGACGAGGCGCTCTCAACAGGAAAGACGAGAGGAACTCCAGGGTCGTGCCCCCATTCCAAAAGTTCCCGAATGTCTCAGTCCATTCCAGAGGAACCTGTTTTCCCTGCACTGCCTCGACATTCACGCTGAAGATCGACTAACACCACGGTGGCACGTGGGAGAGCCCTGTGGGGAAACATCATGGGAAGGCCTCGGTTGAAAGCCACAGATCCCTATATCAACGCGACGCGAAGCGTCACACTGCTGCTACTGCTTGGGAGGAAAGCAGACGTGCATGCCGCAACTCGAGAGGAGGCCTGACTCCCCTGTGGAGACTCCAGAAGTATCCAAAGATCCACGTAAACACTGGAAAGGAATCCTCAGGTTCCGGCCCTGACTCCACACAAGGTCTTAGGCCCCGGCAACGACTGGAGAGCAATCCCGCAAGGACCCCTAGCAACTGGCATGGAGACTGGCCTTTCCTGAGGCCACAAGAGCAGGTCCCTGAGGTCCCCGTCGTAACTCGAGAGGCACCTGCCTCAACTCGAGAAAATCCAGGAGGTTCTACCCTCTAGGCAAGGTGAGGGCCATTTCCGCTGAGGCGTCTCGAGGCAAATCACACCTTCCCTCTTGAACTTCAAAAGGGTCCTTCACACTCTTGCTGCAAATCAAGAAGTTCCCCGACATACCCGTCTCCACTTGAGAGGAAGAACGAGGGTCCCGCCCACATCAAGAGGAGACCCGTTTCTGCCTCGTAGCTTGAGACGAGGGATCCTTTCCGTGCTTCGTCAGGTAAGAACTCCCGGTGTACCCGTCGCATCTCAAGAGGAGGCACTCTCAACAGGAAAGAGAAGAGTAACTCTAGTGTCGTGCCACCATTCCAATAGTCCCCCAAAAGTCTCAGTCCATTCCAGAGGAACCTGTTTTCCCAGCACTGCCTTGACTCTCAAGACGAGGATCAACTCACACCACGGTGGCACATGGGACAGCCCTGTGGAAATGACTCGTGGGAAAGCCTCCAAGGAAAGTATCAGATCCCTAGAGCAATGCGACGGGAAGCATGACACTTCTGCTACATCTCGGGAGGAAAGCGGACGTGCTTGCACCCACTCGAGACGAAGACTGACTCCCCTGTGGAGACTCCAGAAGTACCCCAAGATCCATGTCAGCACTGGAGAGGAATCCTCAGCTTCCGGCCCCGACTCCACACAAAATCTTAGGCCGTGGCATCGACTGGAGAGCAATCCCGAGAGGCCCCCTAGCAACTCGCATGGAGACTGGCCTTTCCTGAGGCCACAAGATAGGGTGCCTGAGGTCCCCGTTGTAACTCGAGAGGAACCAGCTGCAACTCGGGAAAATCCAGGAGGTTCTCCCCTCCAGGCGAGATGAGGCCCATTTCGGATGAGGCGTCTTGAGGCTAATCACACCTTCCCTCTTGAACGTCAAAAGGGTCCTTCACACCTTTGCTGCAACTCAAGAAGTTCCCCGACCTACCCGTCTCCACTCGAGAGGAACAATGAGGTCCCGCCCACATCGAGAGGAGCCCCATTTCTGCCTCGTAGTTCGAGATGAGGTATCCTTTCCCTGCTTCGTCAGGAAAGATCTCGCGGCCTGCCCGTTGCATCTCAAGAGGAGGCGCTCTCAACAAGAAAGAGGAGAGGAACTCCATGTTCGTGCCACCATTCCAATAGTCCCCCCAAATGTGTCAGTCCACTCCAAAGGAACCTGTTTTGTCTGCACTGCCTTGACTTTCACAGCGAGGATCCACTCACACCACGGTGGCACGTGGGATGGCCCTGTAGGAAAGCCTCCTGGGAAAGTCTCGAGTGAAAGCCACAGATCCCTATATCAAAATGATGCAAAGCGTGACACTGCTGCCACAGGTCTGGAGGAAAGCGGACGTGCACGCCCCCACTCGAGACGAGGACTGACTCCCCTGTGGAGACTCCAGAAGTACACCAAGACCCATGTCAGCACTGGAGAGGAATCCTCAGGTTCCGGCCCTTATGCCACACAAGGTCTTAGGCCCCGGCATCGACTGGAGAGCAATCGCGAGAGACCACCTAGCATCTCCCATGGAGACTGGCCTTTCCTGAGGCAACCAGAGAGGGTCCCTGTGGTCTCCGTCGTAAATCGAGAGGAACCTGCCGCAACTCGAGAAAAACCAGGAGGTTCTCACCTGCAGGCGAGATAAGGCCCATTTCGGATGAGGCGTCTTGAGACTAATCACACCTTCCCTCTTCAACTTCGAAAGGGTCCTTCACACCCTTGCTGCACTTCCAGATGTTCCTTGACATACCCGCCTCCACTCGAGAGGAAGAATGCGGGTCCCGCCCCATTCAAGAGGAGCGCCGTTTCCGCCTCATAGCTCGAGATAAGGGATCCTTTCCCTGCTTAGTCTGGAAAGAATTCCCGGCATTCCCGATGCATCTCAAGAGGAGGTGCTCGCAACAGGAAAAACAAGAGGAACTAAAGGGGCGTGCCACCATTCCAATAGTCCCCAAAATGTCTCAGTCAGCTCCAGAGGAACATGTTTTCCCTGCACTGCCTTGACTTTCACGCTGAGGATCGACTCACACCACGGTGGTAAGTGGGATAGCCCTGTGGGAAAGCCTCCTGGGAAAGCCTCGAGTGAAAGCCACAGATCCCTATATCAATGCGACACGAAGTGTGACACTGCTGCTACACCTCGGGAGGAAGGCAGACGTGCATGACCCCACTCGATACGAGGACAGACTCCCCTGTGGAGACTCCACAAGTTCCCCAAGATCCATGTCAGCACTGGAGAGGAAACCTCAGGTTCCGGCCCCAACTCCACATAAGAATGATTGGCCAAAGACAACCCAGAAACTAATCCCATCACCATAAAACCCAAGACTGCAAGACATGTGGCAGAACAGTTCTGGGTCCCTTACCCTGCTGCTCTCCTTGGAGCACCCCTTTCCAATAAAATCTCTTGCTTAGCCAGCACACTTGTTCTCCTTGGACAATTCATTTCTGAGTGTTAGACTCAGAAATGTAAATGAGAGCCCACTCTCATGGCCTGGAAGGGATCCCCCTTCCTGCAACACAAACACGCAAACATTCACGCACATCCCCATAGACACACACAAGCATACTCACTCATGCAATACAGTCACACACACTCATCAGTCATGTACCCGTATATGTGCACGTGCACGCACGCACACACACGCGCACACACACACACACACACACACACACACACACACACAACTTGTATGGTGAGGTCCAGGTTCCTTCCTTCACTGACCAGATAACTGAACAGAAACAAACTCTTGGCAACATTCCACAGGTCTCCTTCCCCACCTCCAGTGGTTCGCTATTAGGCTTTGGAAAAAAAAAAAAAAACCCAACCTTTCTTTTACAGTTAAGAGAACCAAGGTGTGCATCATCCTAAGAACATGTAATTCACAAAACCCTGGCTACGTAAGGTGGATCAGTTAGAGGATGTTTGTTCATGTTATAGTTCTGAATTCTTTCTGGAAGCCCACAGAACTGACACAAAAACTGAGTTTGGCTGCAGCTACGGCTTCCCTGGTAACTCAGACAGTAAAGAATCTGCCTGCAATGTGGGAGACTTGAGTTTGATCCCTGGGTTGGAAAGATCCCTGAAGAAGGGAATGATGACTACCCACTTTAATACTCTGGCCTGGAGAATTCCATGGACAGAGGAGCCTGGCAGGCTACAATCCATGGGGTCACAAAGAGTCAGACATGACTGAGTGAGTTTCACACACACAAAATGCCCAGGGTTGAGGTTTGTGACCTGGGGGGAGGCCCAGAGCCCAGACCTGCTGCTGAGCCCTGGGCAGGGTTGTCCCATCCGGCTGTTCTGGTCGTGTGCACATGTGCTAAGTGGCTTCAGTTGTGTCCAGCTCTGCGACCCTAAGACTGCAGCCCGCCAGGCTCCTCTGTCTGTGGAAATCTCCAGGCAGGAATACTGGAATGGTTGCCATGCTCTCCTCCAGGGGATCTTCCCAGCCCTGGGATGAGACCTGCATCTCTCATGACTCCTGCCTTAGCAGGCAGGATCTTTATCACTCGCGCCACCTGGGAAGCCCTGTTTCTGGTCATACCATATGCCAACGTATTTGAAAGGTACATAGGAGTCTCTGAAACACTTGCACGTAATTTACCAACAGTGTGGACTACACTTAAGCAAAAGAATCACACAGGTTATTCTACCAAGGTTATTTACTTCTTGATTTTAAATCTTTCACAAGGCGGAGGTGTAGAGGCCTGTTTGTGGGGTTCCTTTTCCTACTGATCCTGGGCTCCCTCAAGATTGGAGACAAGAGGAATGAGAAATGGATTAGAGAGGTGCCTAGAATTCTAGGAGAGACAGAGCAGCAGGATCTGTTTTGCCTCCATCATAATTGTTCAACTTTTGTTTGCAGCTGACTGGTCCCAAATCTTAGGGTTATTTGGTGTTGGTTCAGGTGTTGAGCAAGCCATTTTGGTGTCTATTTTGGCATTTTTTTTTTCTGGCTAAAGCAAGGGAAAAAAGAATTTGTTGTATTGGGTGTGATACCAATACACAAAAATTAAAAAGAAGAAAAAATGTGTCTTACTTTTATAAACTGTTCAGTGATAATGACAAACTAGAACAGCACCAGAAAGACACCTAAGAACATGAGTAATAGGAAGCAAATGTGTGAGTGGGCAAAGTGCACACTTTTACCAGGTTCCTGAGGTGATGCTCCCATGAATGATGTAATAAGAGTGACCAAGTGCGTTTGGGTAGCACTTTACAAAGCCTGGGCCAGTTTGTGGTTCCATAGGTCAAGGGTGTGTGTTGGAAATTGAGGTGGATATGGTGACCACAGCAAGGTGGCTGCCATCTTGCCTCATGGTCCTTGAGGGGCTTTCCTGGATTCTCTTCCAGGTGGCACTAGTGGTAAAGAACCCGCCTGCCAGCACAGGAGACATAGGAGACTTGAGTTTGATTCCTGTTTTGGGAAGACCCCTTGGAGGAGGGCGTGGCAACCCACTCCAGTATTCTTGTCTAGGGAATCCCATGGACAGAGGAGCCTGGTGGACTGTAGTCCATGGGGTCGCAGAGTCCAACATGACTGCAGAGACTTAGCACACACACACACACTCATGAGTGGGGCATGCTGGCCACCATGGTGACGTTGTTCTGTCACCTCTGGGGGCCTTGTACCATTTGGATAGAGCTTGACGTTCCAGTCAGAGAATCAGAAGCTGGACAGTAGCAATGAATAGATGGGATTGGGAAGCAGAGGGGAGTGGCTAAGGATTGTCTGTCTCAAGTCTCTCATCTGAAAACTCAGTGGTGGGCTTGATTGGTGGGTTTCAACCTTGACGGCATATTAGAATCGGGCACGTATTTCTCATGAAGCATCATCCAGTCCACAGGCGAAATATACAGCTGTGGCGGACACAGTGCTGTCACCTGGCGCCCACTGTGGGCCCAGGTGTGTGACTCATTAATGAACTGGACAGGAAAGCATGAGTGTTTTGTTACCTGGTGGTCACTACATGATGGAAAACTTGGGAAAAATGGAACTGTCTAGAGGTATACAGAGCTTTCATTTCCTTCATCCTTCCTGTCAACTTTCTCTCAACCAAGAACCATGTGGAAGAAACAAAGAAACACCAGGGGGAACAATGCCTTGAACAGATTGCAACCATGTCAGACTTATTGGTATATGTGTAACTGTGTCTCAGGCACATATTCAATGTACTTATGTACATGTCTTTCTGCAGATACATAGTGTATATGTCTGTACATTATATGAAGGCATGAATGTTTTATTTTAAGCTGCTATATCCATGTGCATAAACATATACAGAAAAAACAACAACAACAACATTGGGGACAACTGTATTTATAAGGAGACTTTATTTTGCAGTGATTTAGAGTATTTCCTTTGGGAGATTTTCGCCTTTAAAGTAAAGTAACTTCACAAAATAGAAATTTCTGACTATAGACAACCCAGATAGCTACCCAGAATTTCTTACCATTGTACTCCATGAAAGGAGAACCAGCACCAACTGGAACTAATTACATTTGTGGTTTTCTTTATATTGCTGATGTCATTAAATCTGATGGTTCAGACTTTCACTGTGTCAGGAAAACAATCAGTTTGTGGTAGGAGTGATTCATAGTGATACTGGTTTAGTTGGGAATATTCTGGATTGTTTTGATCACTGTCTTCAATAGAGGAACTTAAGGCACCCTGTATGAATAAGAGATGCCTTGTGTAATAATATATGCCTTATATACAAACAGAACTCATACTAATTCCTGAGTCATGTCCGTTAATATACAAGGCCAAATAAGGCAGAACTATTTCTTTTATCCACAGCAACATCCCGAGCACTTACATTCAGGTAGTACTGGGCACATAGGAAATATTCAGTAAATGTTAAATGGATCAGTCAGTCAGCTCAGTTGCTCAGTCATGTCTGACTCTTTGCAACCCCATGGACTGCAGCATGCTAGGCTTCCTTGTCCATCATCAACTCCCTGAGCTAGCTCAAACTCATGTCCATCAAGTCGGTGATGCTATCCAGCCATCTCATCCTCTGTCCTCCCCTTCTGCCTTCAATCTTTCCCAGCATCAGGGTCTTTTCCAGTGTGTCAGTTCTTTACATCAGGTGGCCAAAATATTGTAACTTCCGCATCAGTCCTCCCAATGAATATTCAGGACTGATTTCCCTTAGAATTGACTGGTTTGATCTCCTTGCAGTCCAAGGCACTCTCAAGAGTCTTCTCCAACACCACAGTTCAAAGCATCAGTTCTTCAGCACTCAACTTTCCTTATGGTCCAACTCTCCCATCCATACATGACTACTGCAAAAACCATAGGTTTGACTAGATGGACCTTTGCTGGCAAAATAATGTCTCTGCTTTTTAATATGCTGTCCATTTGGTCATAGCTTTTCTTCCAAGGAGCAAATATCCTTTAATTTCATGGCTGCAGTCACCATCCATGGTGATTTTGGAGCCCCCTCCAAAATAAAGTCTGTCACAGTTTCCATTGTTTCCCCATCTATTTCCCACGAAGTGATATGACCAGAATGTTGAGTTTTAAGCCAACTTTTTCACTCTCCTCTTTCACTTTCATAAAGAGGCTCTTTAGTTCCTCTTCTCTTTTTGCCATCTAGGGGGTGTCATCTGCATATCTGAGGTTAATGATATTTTTCATGGCAATCTTGATTCCATCTTGTGCTTTATCCAGCCTGTTATTTTGCTTGATGTACACTTCATATAAATTAAATAAATAGGGTGACAATATCCAGCCTTGACATACTCCTTTCCTATTTGGAACCAGAACATTGTTCCATATCTGGTTCTAACTCTTGCTTCTTGAACTGCATACAGATTTCTCAAGAGGCAGGTCAGGTGGTCTGGTATTCCCATCTCTTAAAAATTGTTCCACAGTTTGTTGTAATCCACACAGTCAAAGGGTTTGGCAGAGTCAATAAAGTAGATGTTTTTCTGGAACTCTCTTGCTTTTTCAATGATCCAGTGGATATTGGCAATTTGATCTCTAGTTCCTCTGCTTTTTCTAAATCCAACTTGAACATCTGGAAGTTCTCGGTTCATGTACTGTTGAAGCTCACTTTGAGAATTTTGAGCATTACTTTGCTAGCATGTGAGACAAGTGCAATTGTGCAGTAGTTTGAGCATTCTTTGGCATTGCCTTTCTTTGGGATTGGAATTGAACCTGACCTTTTCCAGTCCTGTGGCTGCTGCTGAGTTCTCCATATTTGCTGGCATATTGAGTGCAGCACTTTAACAACATCATCTTTTAGGACTTGAAATATCTCAACTGGAATTCCATCGCCTTCACTAGATTTGTTCATAGTGATGGTTCCTAAGGCCCACTTGACTTTGCATCCCAGAATGTCTGGCTCTAGGTGAGTGATCACACCATCATGGTTATCTGGGTCATTGAAATATTTTTGTATAGTTCTTCTGTGTATTCTTGCCACCTCTTCTTATTATCTTCTGCTTCTGTTAGGTCCATAGCATTTCTGTTCTTTATTGTGCTTATCTTCGCATGAAATGTTCCCTTGGTATGTATATTTTCTTGAAGAGATCTCTAGTCTTTCCCATTCTATTGTTTTCCTCTATTTCTTTGCATTGATCACTGAGGAAGGCTTTCTTATCTCTCTTTGCTATTCTTTGGAACTCTGCATTCAGATGGGCATATCTTTGCTTTTCTCCTTTGTCTTTAGCTTCTCTTCTTTTCTCAGCTATTTGTAAGGCCTCCTCAGACAGCCATTTTGCTCTTTTTGCTTTTCTTTTCCATGGGATGGTCTTGATCCCTGCCTCCTGTATGATGTCATGAACCTCTGTCCATAGTTCCTCAGACAGTCTATCAGATCTAATTCCTTGAATCTATTTGTCTCTTCCACTGTATACCAAAAGGGATTTGGTTTAGGTCATACCTGAATGGTCTAGTGGTTTTCCCTACTTTCTTAAATTTAAGTCTGAATTTTGCAGTAAGGAGTTCATGATCTGACCCACAGTCAGCTCCCGGTCTTGCTTTTGCTGACTGTTTAGAGCGTCTTTATCTTTGGCTGCAAAGAATATAATCAGTCTGATTTGGGTATTGACCATCCGGTGACGTCCATGTGTAGAGTTCTCTCTTGTGTTGTTGGAAGAGGGTGTTTGCTATGACCAGTGCATTCTCTTGGCAAAACTCTGTTGGCCTTTGCCCTGCTTCATTCCATACTCCAAGGCCAAAGTTGCCTGTTACTCCAGGTATCTTTTGACTTCCTACTGTTGCATTCCAGTCTCCTATGATGAAAAGGGCATCTATTTTGAATATATGTATGAATTCCTGAGTGAACTCTGCTGGTAGGCTTGGTTTTATGACCTCTTGGATTTTCTGTAACATAGTTTTCAGATCCATTTTGCCTCTTCACACTGATACTCATCATGAATAAGGATCCATATTGAACGTTGATTCTTGCCCTCTTTACTTTGTTGATAATGAAACTGCACATGCACGATAATGCGAGGCCCTTTCTGGGAGGCTGTGGATAGCTTACTGTAACCTGATCTGCACAAAACGTGGTGAGGAGCAGAATGGCTGAAACTTTGAAAAGGGTAAATGAAAAAGGTAAATTTGTTACATATTTTTGGAATTCTGGGTCGTTAGGGTCAGACTTCCGGGACTTGTTGGCATGTAATGCTCTTTGGTTTTCTAGGGATATGGGCTGAGGCTGTGTCTGTTTCTTCTTGGTGTCAGACAACAGTTGTGGATGAAGGCTTCCCCAGTTAGGTGATGAATGTACTTTTAGCAAAGCAAGAAACTCTCCCTAACTGAAGAGAAAATTGAGCTATATATCCCCTGAGTGAAAAAAGCACTTGTTCAAAATCTTCATTCGACTTGTTTAAGTTCCTAAAAGAGTTGGATCATTTAAAAATCAGGGTATCTGAGTTTTAGACTAGTAGTAATTTAATGCATATTATGCACCAGATACCACTCTAAGCATCTTACATGTGTTACTTCATTTAATCCTGCAAGTGACTTACATCCAACCTAGAAGGAAGAAGCACTATTGTTAGAAAAAGAGAAAACTGACCCAGAGAGGTAGTCAGCTCATTGCTGCGTGTGACCCTGGTCCCTGAGCACCATGCTCTGAAGCACAGAATTTCCTGATTCTTGAAGAGCACTGGACAGGACCCTCTGGGAAGAGGTAAGGCACACTGTGTGGTGGCAAGAACTCAGGGTGAAAAGTGAGAATGTGGCCCAGGTTTCAGCAGCAGAAGCTCATGGTTGCCCCCAGTGTTTTATTGATGCTCCTTCAGCTTCCATTTCCCCATTTCTAAATGGGGTGTCTAATAATTTATAAAAACATCAATTTTTGTCACTGTCAAATGGACATAAAGAGAATTTTCTGGACTATTCAATACTATTATGCTTTTCTTTTAAATAAAAATAAGCATGAGCATAGAACTGAAAACAACTAAGATTGTCAAACGACAGTGACTGTCTAAGACTGGTAGCATTGAAGATAGCAAAAGTTGTGCACCATGGATCTTAAAACTGGACCTTTCCTCGAGGGTCTGAAGATTTTGCTGAATGAAGGAGAATAAATATCTGTATTTATAGGCAACATGAATTCATAGGGAATACTTTTTTAAAAATTGTCAAATTTAGAATGATACCACTTTATTTACAATCTTCACTTTAAAATTTGTATTTTATTTTTTAAAACATTTTCAGAGATACGCTGAAGTTGCAGGTCACTATGAAGGACTATTCTTTTTCTGTATTGGTTGCAAATAAATTGTCAACATTATGCCTGATTGTCCCTGAATACTTTAGTGTGTATTTCATACAAAGTAGCAGACACTTAATCATAATACAACCAGCAATATCATGAAATTGACACTGATATTTTAGTGTCATCTAATCCTCAGATCCCATTGTTTTCATGGTTGTTCCAGTAACCTCCTTTATGACATCCTTTCTGTCTTCCTTTCCTTGGTCACACGCCTTTTTTTGATTTATATTATCATTTGTGTACATGTCTTATCTTTCAATTTAACTATAAATTCCTTCAGTTCAGTTCAGTTGCTCAGTCATGTCCGACTGTTTGTGACCCCATGGACCACAGCACGCCAGGCCTCCCTGTCCATCACCAACCCCCCGAGTTTACCCAAACTCATGTCCATTGAGTTGGTGATGCCATCCAACCATCTCATCCTCCATCCCCTTCTCCTCCTGCCTTCAATCTTTCCCAGCATCAGGGCCTTTTCCAATGAGTCAGCTCTTCACATCAGGTGGCCAGAGTATTGGAGTTTCAACTTCAACATCAGTCCTTCCAATGAACACTCAGCACTGATCTCCTTTAGGATGGACTGGTTGGATCTCCTTGCAGTCCAAGTGACTCTTGAGTCTTCTCCAACACCACAGTTCAAAAGCATCAATTCTTCAGCGCTCAGCTTTCTTTGTAGTCCAACTCTCGCATCCATACGTGACTACTGAAAAAACCATAGCCTTGACTAGACGGACCTTTGTTAGCAAAGTAATGTCTCTGCTTTTTAAATTATTTTAATAATTAAAATGACATATTTCAATATGTTGGTCATAACTTTCCTTCCAAGGAGCAAGCATCTTTTTATTTCATGGATACAGTCACCATCTGCAGTGATTTTGGAGCCCCCCAAAATAAAGTCAGCCACTGTGTCCACTGTTTTCCTTATAAATTCCTTGCTAGTAGGACTTTCATATTCCATGCTTAGCGTGATGGTTTATGTATATTATAATAATTACTAGTTAATTAAAGAATGATCTGAGAGTTGTATTATTTTTTGCTTTTGGTGTGGTTTCATCAATGAAGGAGATGAAATTGGTAAATGTCACTATTTCAAATACTGTACTTTTTTGAAAGATCAGTGTAAAAAGTAATGTTGCCTTCTTAAATATAATTTCAGAAATATGTATTCAAAGATTCAGAACTGATAACTACCTGAATAGAAGTTAATCATTACTAACTCAGAAATAGTTCATCGGATTTTTGTGTGCTTTTTTTCAATGTTTTAAATTTAGTAAGTGACGTTTTGTCTTAGGCAGCCTCAGTATGGTTGTTTCCTTCTTGTTAATGCAGTTTCAGAGGCTTTTACCTCAGAAGCTGTTGGAGCTGCTGGAGGAAGTTTTCCCTTTTCCCAGGTTGCCTTGACCTTTGAATGCCAAGTAGATGGACTGGATGTGCGAACTTTCTCATCCGAGTTCATTGATCCCAAGGTGAAGCCAAGACTTGGACCCAATTGTAGTTTATTTATTTTGTACTCAATGCAGAACACAGTTCTCCATGTTTTTTCAGTTGTTAAAGACTCTGTGTTTACCTACGACTCACAGAAATGAGGAGGCCGCCACGTGACCACGTGTCTGGGTGGACCTCTGGGGCCCTTCCCATGTCCCTCCCCCTCCTGCCTTTACAGGTGGAGTGGAGCTGCATTAAATAGGCTGAAGTTTTGTTTCTGCCCGAGATGAGGTGACTTTCCTGAACCAACTCTCTTCTCCTGCCCTTACACACAAGGCACAACAGAAGGTGTGGTTCCAGCCACGTGAAAACAGTATGTGTGCCAGTCCCCAGGGGACTGGGGTTCCAGCTGCACTTCTCATTCATCATGTCTTATAAGGGGCAGCACCCCAACCCAGTGGAACTGCAGCAGACATTTCATGTCTCCTCTGCATTATTGAAGGTGTGGGGAGAGTGAGTGGGCAGGCTAAACAAGGCCAGCTCAGTGACATGTCCTGGCCCTTGTAGTGTGTCCACCCCCGAACCCTCGCCTTTCCTGGAGCATGCCCAGCCCATCGCAGCTGTATCACCACCACTTCCTCTTTATCTAAAAAATTCTATGCTCAGCCATAAAAAAGAACAGATAGTACACAAATTATATACTTTGGAAAATACTACTGTGCTACAGTTGAAATAAACCCAGGCTTTCAGAAATTTATCTGTTATAAAATGTCAAGGAAAGTGTCTATTATATAATTATAAATTAATATTGTTAGTCTTTACATGTTACAAAATAATTGAACTTTTTCCCGTTATGTTTCTTTTTACCAAGAATTATTATGTGAAAATGGCATCTTAACTATGTCCAGCATCAGAGTGGAATGAGATGATCTCTGTCTCTTTCCCCTTCAATATATAATCAGTAAAATATCCATAACTCAACAAAGATGCCTCTGCTCAGCACGTCAGGTCTCTGGAGAGTTCCTTGGATCTGTGCATCTGAAGGCGGGTGTGTAGGGCACGTGGAGAAAGCGGAGCCTGAGACAGAGAAGGTGATCCTGGATCACCTGCCTGTGATCCTGGACTGGCTGGGGGCTCAGCCCGCATCCCCGGGGAGCCTGGCAGCACTGGTCAGGCAGCTTGTATAGGACTCCAGCCTCCTGACCACTGAAACGCTTGGGCCATGGGAGCTGGGCATCAGGGACTCCAGCCACCTGCCTCCTGATCCCCCCCCCCCCAGGATTGTGCCTGTGGACCCCACACCCTGGATATGCAGAAGGCCCCGGAATGTGGTGGAAGTGACGCACATCCCAGTAACACCAGCAGCAGTACCCAGGTCACCTGCAGCACCTGCAGAGGCCACGCAGGTAGAGACACACAAATGTATGCCACAGCGCCACCTACTGGAAATCGAAGACAGCACTCTAATTACAGACCTTTAAAAATGTTAGCTCTTAGCAGCTCGGCTAGTGAAGAATCTGACTGTGATGCAGGAGACCCCAGTTCAATTCCTGGGTCAGGAAGATCCCCTGAAGAAGGGATAGGCTACCCACTCCAGTATTCTTGGACTTCCTTGGTGGCTCAGCGGGTAAAGAATCTGCCCCCAATGTGGCAGACCTGGGTTCAACCCCTGGGTTTGGAAGATCCCCAGAAGAAGGGGAAGGCTACCCACTCCAGTATTCTGGCCTGCAGAATTCCATGGACTGTATAGCTCATGGGGTCACAAAGAATCGGACATGACTGAGCAACATTCCCTTCCCTTAAATGTTAGAATCAAGTGAAAAAAAAAAAAAAAGCTTTACCTAAAGAAGAAAGGTGTTGCCTACTTCACATGTGCCTGCAGAAGAACAGCTCATCCAGCACCATGAAAAACCAAGGTGACATTGTGTTTCAAAAAGAAATCAACAGTCTTCCAGAAAAAGAAAAAAAAACAAACCTTAAGGAGTATTATCCAAATGAAAGACAATTCAAAATGGCCATTGTGAAGAAGCACAGGAAAACTCAGAAAGGCATTACAATGAGATCAAGAATAATATTATTGTACAGGAGTAATCCTTTACCAAAGAGACTGAAGCTCTGAAAAACCAACAAACAAAAATTCTAGAGCTGAAGAACTCGATTAAGAAGATGAAAAATTCGTTAGAAAGTACTGGAAATAGAGCAGACCGTGTGGAAGAAATAGTGAGCTCGAAGATATAAATCTAGAAATGATTCAGATAGAAGAGAATAGAGAATTAAAATCTTTAAAAAGTAAGGAAATCCTACAAGAATTCTCCGATTCTTTTATAAGGGGCAACAGAGTGATGGGTACCCAGAAGGAGAAGAGAGACAGAAGGGAGTAGAGTGACTGTCTAAAGAAATAATAGCTGAGAACATCCCAGACAGCGGAAGGAAGTGGATAAGCAAGTCCATGAGGCTAAGAGAACTCCTAATTACTTCAACACAAAAAGACCTTCTCCAACACACATTATCTTAAAACTGTCAGAAGTCAATGACAAATAATTTTAAAGGCAGCAAGAAAATAATAAAAAAAAAGGAACCCTACAAAGGAACTCCCATTGGGCCATCATCAGATTTCTCAGCAGAAACCCTGCAGGCCAGGCAAGAGCAGAATGACGTTCTTAAAATACTGAAGGATAAAAAATGTCAGCCAGAAATACTCTCTCCAGCAAAGTTGTCCTTCAAGAGAATGAAGATTGCCCAGGATAATATGTACAATTGTAAATACCATATGAAAGATGGCATTTTAAGTAGGAATTTCAGGAGAGGGAGAAGAGAAGCCACGTGGATATTTCAGGGATGATTTCCTGCCTGAGGTATGAGCAAGCCTGATGTGTCCAAGGACCAGTAGGGAGGCTCAAAGGAAACGGTGTGAGTGAGGGGAATATAGCTGGAGGTCATCAGAGATGTGGGGAAGTACCAGCTCCTCGAAGACGCTGAAGCATTGGGGGCCATTGTCATGGAGCAGGATGCCAAGGCAGATGCCAGGGAGTATTAGGTGAGCCCTGGCTGGCACAGGTGCCAAGTGCCTGGCGTCCACATGGGGCTGAAGAGGTCACTGGGCCTCAGTCAGGCCTGCGAAGTTCAAAAGGGCTTTGTGTGCTCTGGTTTGTGGCTACAGCTGAGGCCGGAGGACCCCCATGTTCTCACACACCCACATTTTGGATCACCTGTGCAGGTGGCTCCCCTGAGCGAATCACCTGAACAGCGGGGAAAGAAGAGATCAACCCCTGCGAGCCAGAATCAGGAAGAGCACCTTTCCACCAGCTGTGTCCCTCCAGCGCCCGCTACTGGCAGAGCTTAACATTGTGTTCACAGGGCGCAAGGCAAGATGCTGAAAGGCCTGTCCACTACGTGAAGAATGGGGTCAGTGAGATAAATTGAGGGCTGAGAGTCAATAACTGGCATGGACAGTAGGGAGGGTTGAGGCTTGGAAGGTTTGTTCTTATTTTGCGTATAAGTCCATTGTCACTTGTGACTTTGTAAGACTCAAGTATTGCTCATATGAAGGTGCCTCTGGAAGGAAAAATTTATCTGTGCACTTGGATCTGGCTTGGGATCTCCTTGGAAATCTTTCAAACTTTATTGTGCGATATAACTGTAAATATTTATTTCAGGTCTGAAACAGTATTGGAAATATATCTGAATAGAGCCTTAAATTTGCCATAATGTTTACTAATGAACTTTAAAAAATTTTATTTATTTTTTAACTGAAGGATGATTGCTTTACATAATTTTGTGGTTTTCTGTCAAACCTCATCATGAATCAGCCATAGGTATACATAATATTCCCTCCCTTTTGAACCTCCCTTCCATCTCCCTCCCCATCTCACCTCTCTAGGTTGATACAGAGCCCCTGTTTGAGTTACCTGAGCCATACAGCAATTTCCCACTGGATATCCATTTTACACGTGGTAATGTAAGTTAATCTCTCCCTTCATCTCACCCTCTCCTCCCCTCCCCTCTCCCCCCTCCCCCTGTCCATAAGTCTATTCTCTATGTCTGTTTCTCCATTGCTGCCCTGCAAATAAATTCTTGAGTACCATTTTTCTAGATTCTGAATATGTGCATTTGTATATGATATTTATCTTTCTCTTTCTGACTTACTTCACTCTGTATAATAGTCTCTAGGTTCATCCACTTCATTAGAACTGGCTCAAATATGTTCCTTTTTATGGCTGAGTAATAATATGCCATTGTGTATATGTACCACAGCTTCTTTATCCATTCATCTGTTGATGGACATCTAGGTTGCTTCCATGTTCTAGCTATTGCTGCAATGAATGGGACACACATGTCTTTTTCAATTCTGGTTCCTCAGGGTATATACCTAGGAGTGGGATTGCTGGGTCATATGGTGGTTTTAACCCTAGTTTTTAAAGAAATCTCCATACCATCTCCCATAGGGGCTGTATCAATTTACATTCCCACCAACAGTGTAAGAGTGTTCCCTTTTCTCCACACCCTCTCCAGCAATTACTGTTTGTAGACCTTTTTGATGATGGCCATTCTGACTGGTATGAGATGATATCTCATTGTAGTTTTCATTTGCATTTCTCTAATTATGAGCGATGTTGAGCATCTTTTCATATGTTTTTTAGCCATCTGTATGTCTTCTTTGGAGAAATATCTGTTTAGGCCTTTCCCCCAGTTTTTGATTGGGTTGTTTGTTTTTCTGGTATTGAGTTGTATGAGCTGCTTGTATATTTTGGAAATTAATTCTTTGTCAGTTGTTTCACTTGCTATTATTTTCTCCCATTCTGAGAGTTGCCATTTCAACTTGCAGATAGTTTCCTTTGCTGTGCAAAAGCTAAGCGTAATCAGGTCACACTTGTTTACTTTTGTTTTGAATTCCCATTACTCTAAGGGGTGGGTCATAGAGGATTTTGCTTTGATTTATGTCATTGAGTGTTCTGCCTCTGTTTTCCTCTGAGAGTTTTATAGTTTCTCGCCCTACATTTAGGTCTTTAATCTATTTTGAGTTTATCTTTCTGTATGGTGTTAGGAAGTGTTCTAATTTTACTTTTATACATGTAGCTGTCCAGTTTTCCCAGCACCATTTATGGAAGAGGATGTCTTTGCCCCATCATATATTCTTGCCTCCTTTATATCTTATTTCATTGGTCTATATTTCTGTTTTTGCACCACTACCATACTGTCTTGGTGACTGTAGCTTTGTAGTATAATCTGAAGTCAGGAAGGTTGATTCCTCCAGCTCCATTCTTCTTTCTCAAGACTGCTTGGGGCGTTTGAGGTCTTTTGTGTTTCCATATGAATTGTGAATTTTTTTGTTCTAGTTCTATGAAAAATACCTTCCGTAATTTGATAGGGATCGCACAGAATCTGTAGACTGTGTTTGGTAGTATAGTCATTTTTACAATATTGATTCTTTCTACCCAGGAACATGGACTGTCTCTCTATCTGTTTATGTCATTTTTGATTTCTTTCATCAGTGTCTTATAATTTTCTGTGTAGTTCTTTTGTCTCCTTAGATACGTTTGTTCCTAGATATTTAATTATTTTTGTTGCAGTGGTGAATGGGATTGATTCTTTAATTTCTCTTTCTGATTCTTCATTGTTACTGTATAGAAATGTAAGTTATTTCTGCATATTGATAGTGTATCCTACAAATTTGCTAAATTCACTGATTAGCTCTCGTAATTTTCTGATATTATCTTTAGGGTTTTCTATGTACAGTATCATGTCACCTGCAAAGAGTGAGAACTTAACATCTTCTTTTCTGATCTGGATTCCTTTTATTTCTTTTTCTTCCCTGATTGCTGTAGCTAGGACTTCCAGAACTATGTTGAATAATAGCGGTGAACGTGGACACCCTTGTCTTGTTCCTGATTTTAGTGGAATCCTTTCAGTTTTTCACCACTGAGAATAATGCTTGCTGTGGGCTTATCATGTATGACCTTTACTAGGTTGAGGTATGTTTCTTCTTATGCCCATTTTTAAAGAATTTCTATCATAAATGGGTGCTGAATTTTGTCAAAGGCTTTTTCTGCATCTATTGAAATGATCATATGATTTTTACCTTTCAATTTGTTAACATGGTGTATCCCATTGACTGATTTGCATTTATTGAAGAATTCTTGCATCCCTGGTATAAACCCAACTTGCTCATGTTGTATGAAATTTTTGATGTGTTGCTGAATTCTGCTTGCTAAAATTTTGTTGAGGATTTTTGCATATACATTCATCAGTGATATTGGCCTGTAGTTTTCTTTTTTTGTGTTGCCTTTGTCTGGTTTTGGTATCAGGGTGATGGTGGCTTCATAGAATGAGTTTGGAAATTTTCCTTCCTCTGCGATTTTTTGAAAGAGTTTTAGAAGGATAGGCTTTGCTCTTCTCTAAATGTTAGATAGAATTCTCCTGTGAAGCCATCTGGTCCTGGGCTTTTGTTCTTTTGAGATTTTTTATCACAGCTTCAATTTCAGTGCTTGTAATTGGGTTGTTCATAATTTCTATTTCTTCCTGGCTCAGTCTTGGAAGATTGAACTTTTCTAAACATCTGTCCATTTCTTGAAGGTTTTCCATTTTATTGCCATATAGTTGTTTGTAATAGTCCCTTATATGCCTTTGTATCTCTGCATTGTCTGTAATAGCCTCTCACTTATCATTTCTGATTTTGTTGATTTGATTTTCAGTCTTTTTTTCTGAATGAGTCTGGTTAAAGATTTGTCAATTTTGTTTATCTTCTCAAAAAAACAGCTTTTAGTTTTATTAATCTTTACTATTTTTCTTTCATTTCTTTTTCATTTATTTCTGCTTGGATCTTTATGATTTCTTTCCTGATGTTAATTTTTGGGATTTTTATTCTTTTTCAGTTGTTTCAGGTGTAAAGTTAGGTTGTCTATTCGATGCTTTTCTTGTTTCTTGAGGTAGGGTTGCATTGCTATAAACTTCCCTCTTAGAACTGCTTTTGGTGCATCCCATAGGTTTTGGGTTGTCATGATTTCATCGTCATTTGTTTTTAGAAATTTTTTGATTTCCCTTTTGATTTCTTCAGTAACCTGTTGGTTATATACAAACATGTTGGTTAATCTCCACGTGTTTTTGTTTTTTACAATTATTTTTCTTGTAATTGATAGTCTCATAGCATTGTGGTCAGAAAAGATGCTTTATAGAATTTCAATATTCTAAATTTACCAAAGTTTGATTTGTAACCCAAGATGTGGTCTATCCTGGAGAATGTATTGTATGAGCTTGAGAAGAAAGTATATTCTTCTGCATTTGAATGAAATGTCCTGAAGATATCAGTGAGATCCTTCTCATCTAATGTATCATTTAAGACTCGTGTTTCCTTATTAATTTTCTGTTTTGATGATCTGTCCATAGGTGTGAGTGGGGTGTTGAAGTGTCCTACTATTATTGTGTTACTGTCAATTTTTCCTTTTATGTCTGTTAGTGTTTGTCTTATGGATTGAGGTGCTCCTATGTGGGGTGCATAGATATTTACAACTGTCATGTCTTCCTCATGGATTGATCCCTTGATCATTATGCCGTGTCCTTCCTTGTCTCTTGTAATATTCTTTAATTTAAGGTCAATTTTGTCTGATATAAGGATTGCTACTCCAGCTTTCTTTTGCTTTCCATTTGCATGGAATATATTTTTCCATCTTCTCACTTTCAATGTATATGTGTCTTTAGGCCTGAAGTGGGTTTCTTATAGACAGAATATATATGGGTCTTGTTTTTGTGTTCATTTAGCCAGTCTGTGACTTTTGGTTGGAGCATTTAATCCATTTACATTTCAAGTAATTATTGATATATTTGTTCCTATTGCCATTTTCTTAATTGTTTGGGGTTTGATTTTGTATACCTGTTTCTTCTCTTATATTTCTTGACTATATAAGTCCGTTTAACATTTGTTGTAAAGCTGGTTTGGTGGTACTGAATTCTCTTAACTTTTGCTTGTCTGGAAAGCTTTTGCTTTCTCCATCAATTTTGATTGAGATACTTTCCAGGTACAGTAATCTTGGTTGTAGATTTTTCCCTTTAAATATACCCTGCCATTTCCTCTGGCCTGCAGTTTCTGCTGAAAGATCAGCTGTTAAGCATATGGGGTTTCCCTTGCATGTTACTTGTTGCTTCTCCCTTGCTGCCTTTCATATTCTTTCTTTGTATTTAGTCTTTGTTAGTTTGATTATTATGTATCTTGGCATGTTTCTCCTTGGGTTTATCCTGTATGGGACTCTTTGCACCTCTTGCACTGGATTGACTATTTCCTTTTCCATGTTGGGGAAATTTTCAGCTATATTCTCTTCAAAAAATTTCTCATGCCCTTTCTTTTTCTATTCTTCTTCGGGGACCCCTATAATTCGAATTTTGGTGCATTTGATGTTGTCCCAGAGGTCTCTGAGACTATCCTCAGTTCTTTCATTCTGCTTACTTTATTCTGCTCTTCAGATGTTATTTCCACCATTTTATCTTCCAGCTCACTGAGTTGTTCTTCTGCTTCAGATATTCTGCTATTGATTATTTCTAGAGTATTTTTAATTTCAGTAATTGTGTTGTTTGTCTCTGTAGGTTTATTCTTTAATTCTTCTAGGTCTCTGTTAACTGAGTCTTGCATTTTCTTCATTTTGTCTTCAAGATTTTTGATCATCTTTACTATCATTATTCTGAATTCCTTTTCAGGTAGTTTTCCTGTTTCCTCTTCATTTATTTGCACTTGTGTTTCTAGTTTCTTCATTTGTGCAGTATTTCTCTGCCTTTTCATCTTTTTGTTTGTTTGTTTGTTTTTAACTTACTGTGTTTGAGGTCTCCTTTTTCCAGACTTCAAGGTTGAATTATTTCTTCCTTTTGGTTTCTGCCCTCCTAAGTTTGATATAGTGGTTTGTGTAAGCTTTGTTTAGGGTGAGATTAGGGCTGAGTTATTTTTTCCCTCTGGTGGGCAAGGCTGAGTGAGGTGGTAATCTCTGCTGATGATTGGGTTTGTATTTTTGTTTTGTTTGTTGTTCTACTGGTGGTTGGGTGTTGGTTGGTCTTGTATTCAAATAGTTTCCTTTGTGGAAGTTCTTGCTACTTGATACTCCCTAGGGTTAGTTCCCTGGTAGCCTAGGATCTTAGATTCAGTGCTCTCACTGCAGAGGCTCAGGGCTTGATCTTGAGTTTTGCATGGTTCTATATATTCTTTATTACTGGTCATGTATTCCTGTCTGCTCTCAGCTGGTGTTCTGCATACACTTCTGTGTCTGAAGGTGTATTCTGATGTATGCATGGAGATAGATGTATTTCACGCCCACCTCCTCCTCCACAATCTTGTTCTTCCCCTCAGGTAATAACAGTATTTTAAAGTGCTATTTAAGTTTTATCTAGTAGAAAATAGACTAATGTTTAAACTCATTTTTTTTGCTAGTAAATATATGATAAATGATCTTTTAATTAGTGGTTTACTTTTTCCTTTTCATTTTTTATTGAAATATAATTGACCTACATTTTTATATTTGTTTCAGGGGTACAAGGAACACTTACTTGTCTTTGCAGTCTTGGTCCTTGAGAGCAGCACCCATAGCCAGCCTGAATCCTTTGCTGTAAATCCATGTTTGCATTTTGCCAGAGGCTTCCTGATCATTGGCATGTTTTGCAGCAGCTGTGTGTGACCTTTGTGGAACAGACAGATGCTCTTGTTATGCAGCCTTGCTGAGAATGTAATCTTCGTTTTCCCCTGATGGCAGATGTTTGGCAGGGAGCTTTCTCTCCAGATGTAAACACGACACAGTTTCAAAAGCCACAGGCTTGAGGGCCCAATACCTATTTCCTGAGGAATTAAATCCTAGCAAATCCAGAGATTCTAAATACTGTATATCCTATTGACTTTTTTAAAAGCAAAAATCTTTACAGTTAACTTTGGGTTATTGACTGCCATTGAGTTCTGAGAGTAATATCTCTTCATAAACTGTGCAGTATTTATGGATGGTTCAATGTATATATTGGGGCTTCCCTGGTGGCTCAGAGGTTAAAGCGTCTGCCTGCAATGCGGGAGACCTGGGTTTGATCCCTGGGTTGGGAAGATTTGCCTGGAGAAGGAAATGGCAACCCACTCCAGTATTCTTGCTTGGAGGACGCCATGGACGGAGGAACCTGGTAGGGTACAGTCTATGGGGTCACAAAGAGTCAGACACGACTGAGCGACTTCACTTCACTTCTTCTTCAATATATCTATTGATTCTAATTCTTAGTACATACTCTTCATATAGCCCAGTGAGAAGTGGTGGACAGAGGTTGGGAGAATGGGAGAGAAGTTGAGGTAGAATCTTTTTTTTTTTTTCAGTGAATCAAATATTTAACATAAAGTCAGAAATGTGCCTGTAAAAATGTCCTTGTATATTTTTTTCAGAGAATGGTTCAGTTTTCTTTATTTCATATTCAAGAAACAGAAATAATCTTAAATAGTGAGACAAAAGCAAACCTTGGAAATAAGTCCTATTAGAATTTTAGTCCAAGAAAAGATATTAAAAAGAAAAGGGAAAAAAAATCTAGATCCCTTTGGTATTAAACAACTAATCCAATTAGAAGGAGGGGAAAAAAGGGAAAGTGGAAAGAATTAGAGGTTTAAATTTACACTTTTCAAGATTGGATTTCACAGGCAGCCTTCATAGTTGGAGTGATCTTTACTTAGTGTCCTGGTTGACAGATTGTAAACCTCAGTATGGAAAAGGAGCCAGCACAAAGCAGAGGACAGAGCATCCTCAAAGGTGTGCACTGTGGTACCTTAGTAAAAATGAACTAGATTGACCATCTGTTCCCATCACTTCCTAGAGGTCTTTACTGGATTGATGTTTTATGAAACATTTAATCACTAGTTTCTTCAAAAAAGTGTAATAGGATTACTGATGTTCTCCATAGTTGTTGTTAAATCACTCAGTCCTATCCAACTCTGTGACACCATGAACTGCAGCATACCAGGCTTCCCCATCCTTCAGCATCTTCCAGAGCTTGCTCAAATTCATGTCCATTGAGTCAGTGATGCCATCCAACCTCTGTCATCCCCTTCTACTCCTGCCTTCAAACTTTCCCAGCATCAGGGTCTTATCTAATGAGTCAACTCTTCGCATCAAGTGGCCAAAGTATTGGAGCTTCAGCATCAGTCCTTCCAATGAATATTCAGGATTGATTTCCTTTAAGATTGACTGATTGGATCTCCTTGCAGTCCAAGGGACTCTCAAGAGTCTTCTCTAACACCACAGTCCAAAAGCATCAATTCTTCAGTGTTCAGCCTTCTTTCTGGTCCAACTCTCACATCCATATGAAGCCATAGCTTTGACAAGACAGATCTTTGTTGACAAAGTAGTCTTTGCTTCCTAATATGCCATGTAGGTCCATCATAGCCTTCCTTCCAAGGAGCAAACGTTTTTTTAAATCTCATGACTGCAGCTATCACCTGCAGTGATATTGGAGCCCAAGGAAATCAAATTCCCCACAGAGCTTCTTGAAAACTACACTCTTGCATTTCTTTGCTTTTTGGGTTGGTTCCTGGAATCCATGTTCCTCATCTTCAAGTATGAACGTGATTAAGGTGAATGTCAGAATTAAAACAGAAAGCCTGTTGATCTCAGATCACTTAACATATCGATGCTGTGGACTTCGTAAAATCCAGACATTACGTTTCTCTCTACTCCGTCTGAGACATGACATCACCTGCCACGCAATGAAGGTGGTGATTGAGGTTTTGATAACTGTGCTTCTTTTAGATAAATGGCTTCCAGGGAATTCCTGGAAAATGAAAGTTAGAATGATAACCCGGCTTCACTGAAAATGAATGACATGGGTATGTTCACATACTTCTTTCCCTCATTTTAACTTGAGATTCTAATTTGATTGGTGAAATCCAAGGGTAGGCATGTTGGAGAACAGCTCTCCCAGCTGTCTTCCCTCCAGCCACTTGGTGTCTGCTTCTCAGAACCTCCTTGTCCACCCCTAGAACTCCATTGACAAGCTGCTCTCAGATGGAAGCTTCTGCTCACCATTTCCTCCTCGGAAGCATTTCTCATTCCCTCCTTCCTCCTCATTCACTCTTCCAGGTCAAAGATCCTCCTATTTTAAACTCAGAGCAACCTCACCCTTAGAGCACTTAGCCTGGATGTTCCACACACAGCCCCAGCATTTACTGTCATCGCCTCCAACATCATGTAAGTTCCATGTCTGCTTCTTTTCCTTAGTAGCATATTCCCACTGGGAACCCACTAAGCATCCCAAAGAAATATTTACCAAATAAATGCATTTACTGATAGTAAACATAACACTAGCTTTGACATGTTCTCTTAATTAGAATGTTTTTAAAAACATCAAGCTTTTGATCATTACTTAAGTGATGACAAATACTTTTAGGAGAAAGAGGAACTGTGATCAGATGTTCCACAAAGGTAATCTGAGGATCAGTTTTTACTTTGACAAATGAAATAAAGACTCACTTTCTTCTTCTTCTTTTTTTTTTAGTTTTTTATTTTTTAAATTTAATATCTTTAATTCTTACCTGCGTTCCCAAACATGAACCCCCCTCCCACCTCCCTCCCCACAACATCTCTCTGGGTCATCCCCATGCACCAGCCCCTAGCATGCTGCATCCTGCGTCAGACATAGACTGGCGATTCAATTCTTACATGATAGTATACATGTTAGAATGTCACTTTCTCATAATCATGACAGGAAGTCAGGTCTCTGGCACTACGTCCCCCACATAAAGCACAGCTGAGAGCTGCCTGGGTTGACCTGCTGTGTTTCTCCAGTGCATCACAATCACTGGCTTCCTTGTGCGTCCCCAAGGGGCCTGAAGAGAGACTGTACTCCTGGCTCTATGGAGCTTCCTTCTGCTCCAGACCTTCTCCTTTTCCCCTCCTGCCCTCTCTCATTTTAAATGACCAGCCACCCTCAGGAAGTAATCCCTGGATGTTGACTGCATCATTCCATGTTGCAACATTTGCTTTTGAAGCTCCAGTGTTACCACTTTACTTTCCTTTTGGAGTCTCTTTATTGAGTGAGCTTCCTGCAGAAGGATGAGTCATCCCAGATGGATAATCCTTAGACCAGACTGCTAATTCTCAATCCTATCCATTCAATGCCACCTTTTCCTAAGAAATATGTTATTGTCAGCTGAAAAATATGTACAGCCTGTAAGTTGAGAACTATGTTTTTCCTGGCAGACATTCTGAGGATGTAAGCCTGGGATACAGCCTCTCAGAGAGCACTGAGTGACTGTCCCAAAGAAGTAAGGATATATAAAAGGGGAAAAACAAAAACAAAAACATGTAGTTGAACATCAAAAGGTGACTTCTAATCACAAAAACAGACATCTCAAGTAAATGACCTCAGTGGTGTTCTGTGTATAGGAAGATGCAAGAGGCTGGGTTCACTGGAACATCCCTTTGATGTGCACCTTAACTACTTAGGGCCGGTGTCCTGTTTCACTCCCTCCCAGATCCTCTCAGGCCTCACAGAGGAGGTGGCTGTAGTGGCTGAAGGCAGCAACATCCTTGGTTTACTGAAATTGCATCAACATTCTTTGCCCACATTTGCTTTACCATTCTGAGAAGAAATTAATAGATAAAAACCTACGTACATTTATAAGATATTCCAAAGTGGTGAATACTTGGTGAAGTTGAGGTAAGGTTTTCCTTAGATGTGGCTGGTAATTCCATTTCTGGGAAGCTCTGTATATTGTGCATGTTAAAATATAGTATTGGATATTTAATTAAATGTTTAAAATAATATATATGGAAATAGTATATACTCTGACAATCCTAGACAGCATATTAAAAAGCAGAGACATGACTTGCTGACAATGGTCCATCTAGTCAAAGTTATGGTTTTTCCAGAAGTCATGTACAGATGTGAGAGTAGGGCCGTAAAGAAGGCTGAGCACTGAAGAACTGATGCTTTTCAATTGTGGTGCAGGAGAAGACTGTTGAGACTCCCTTGGAGAGCAAGGAGATCAAACTAGTTGATCCAAAAGGAAGTCAACGCTAAGTATTCATTGGAAGGACTGTTGCTGAAGCTGAAGCTCCAACAATTTGACCACTGGATGTGGACACTCGACTCATTGGAAACGACCCTGATGCTGGAAGAAACTGAGGGCAGGAGGAGAAGGGATTGGCAGAGGATGAGATGGTCAGATGGCGTCACCAATTCAATGCACGTGAGTTTGAGCAGAGATAGCGAAGGAAAGGGAAGCCTGACGTGCTGCAGTCCATGGTCTCCCAAAGAGACACGACCTGGCGACTGAACAACAATAGTTATGCTCTGAAAAATAATTTATACTTACACGTTTTATGTTCCAATTTATGCTTTGTCTATAGAATGCTTCTAGAAAATATCCTGGATGCCTGTTTCTGTCCTCCTTCCCCCGCAAAGAGGATATACTTTGGGGGGTTAAAATATGCATAAATTTTTAATAATCACAAAAGTATTCCAATGGGATAACATTCAATGAGATAATAATTTAACACAAAATATATCATAGCACACTCTAAGTCCCATCCCCTTAAAACAAGGAGTAGATGGTGAAGGCAGTCGGTTTGTGGAGGGGATGTGTGGCACCCGTCTAGAGCTGGGAGCACAGACATTGCTTGAAAGGCCGAAATGGAGGGAGGGTTGCTGTGTTGTGCCTTTCCAGTGTTCACACTTCCCTGAGAAATTCTACTCCAACCACAGACCTGTTTATAAATCACAGGGCTGTCTTTTAATACGTAATCATGTGATTAAAAAATACCCAAGATTTCTCAAAAGAGAAGAAAAAAGATCTGCTAATACTGCTGTCCTCAAATTCTTCACTTATATGTGGAATCTAAAAACCAATACAAATTAACTTATTTACAAAACAAATAGACTTACAGATCTAAAAAACAAACTTATGGTTATCAAAAGGGAAAGGGGGAGAGGCTAATTAGGAGTTTGGGATTAACATGTACACATATATGGGAAAATCCCATGGACAGAGGAACCTGGTCGGTTACAGTCCATGGGGTCGCAAAGAGTCAGACACAACTGAGCGACTTTGCTTTCTTTTCACTACTATATATAAAATAGATTATCTTCAAAGACCTACTGTACATCACAGGGAACTCCTCTCAGTATTCTGTAATAACCTATATAGGAAAAGAATCTGAAAAAAAAAATAGGTATATATACATGTGTGTAACTAAATCACTTTGCTGTACACCTGAAACTAACACATTATAAATAAACTGTATTTCAATTAAAATAAAGGAAGATTTGGGAAAATTATAAATACTTTTCTCAAAATAGAGAACAAAATGAGCACTATAATAAAGTTTTAAAAGTCCATGGAGAATGAATCGTTAGTAATTTTTTAAAAATTTGGAATGATTTTATGTTGGTTTCACACCAGCTTTGATCCCTACTGTTATTTTTTTTCTCATGTTTTAGTTTTAAACCTAAGCTATATTTGATGATGGGAACACTTGTTTGCTTCTGCTTTTCTTGCAGTTTCTTTCCATCAATCTGGAAGTCTCTCCTTGGAAGAACACAAATTGCACATCCTCGTGTGGAGAGTTGAGTAGTTTAGAATATTTGTCTGTTTCTACCAGTGACTGTTTTTATATAAATTCTGTTTTGTGATCTACCTCTAGATTCTCTCTTTGGGAACATTAACAAATTATAGAGTACAGGAAGTACTTTTTGTCCTTCCCCTATTTATTAACTATATTCAACTCTCCTGGACAGACAGTCTCTCCTGACATACATGTACTGAACCTTCCACAGCAATTGTCTACGGTGGCAGGCAGACATTAGAGGAATGGTGCTAGCAGGTGAAATGAATGCTTCCAACCTTGTGCCACGAATGTTCTCTATACCTTCTTTAAATCCCTTTAAAGCTCTCCTAGTAGCTCAGTTTGTAAGGAATCTACCTGCAATACAGGAGACTCGGGTTAAATCTTGGATTAGGAATATCGCCTGGAGAAGAAAATGGAAACTCACTCCAGTATCGTTGCCTGAGAAATTCCATGGACAGAGGAACCTGGCGGGCTATAGTTCATGGGGTTGCAAGACTCAGACATGACTTAGTGGCTACACCAACACCACCACCATTCTGCTGATGATGCAGGAATGTAATAGATTATGTGGAAGACCATCTGGTTTTTCTTGTGAATAAGGCAGAAGTATTTCAGTGGAATCAAGTATTTGTGGTTGCAGCTACCTGCTAAGGGCTTTCAGTTGAGTTCAGTTGCTCAGTCGTGTCTGACTCTTTGTGACCCCATGAATTGCAGCACACCAGGCTTCCCTGTCCATCACCAACTCCCAGAGTTCACTCAAACTAACGTCCATTGAGTGGGTGATGCCAGCCAGCCATCTCATCCTCTGTCATCCCCTTCTCCTCCTGCCCCCAATCCTTCCCAGCATCAGAGTCTTCTTCAATGAGTCAACTCTTCACATGAGGTGGCCAAAATATTGGAGTTTCAGTTTTCGAATCAGTCCTTCGAAGAACACCCAGGACTGATCTCGTTTAGAATGGACTGGTTGGATCTCCTTGCAGTCAAGAGTCTTCTCCAACACAACAGTTCAAAACAATCAGTTATTTGGCACTCAGCTTCCTTCATAGTCCAACTCGCACATCCATACATAACCACTGGAAAAACCATAGCCTTGACTAGACGGACCTTTCTTGGCAAAGTAATATCTCTGCTTTTTAATATGCTATCTAGGTCGGCCATCACTTTCCTTCCAAGGGATAAGCGTCTTTTAATTTCATGGCTGCAGTCACCATCTGCAGTGATTTTGGAGCCCCCCAAAATAAAGTCTGACACTGTTTCTACTGTTTCTCCATCTATTTCCCATGAAGTGATGGGATGAGATGCCATGATCTTCGTTTTATGAATGTTGAGCTTTAAGCCAACTTTTTCACTCTCCTCTTTCACTTTCATCAAGAGGCTAAGCTCCTCTTCCTTTTCTGCCATAAGGGTGCTGTCATCTGTGTATCTGAGGTTATTGATATTTCTCCCGGCAACCTTGATTCCAGCTTATGCTTCTTCCAGCTCAGCGTTTCTCATGATGTACTCTGCATATAAATTAAATAAGCTGGGTGACAATATACAGCCTTGATGTACTCTTTTTCCTATTTGGAACCAGTCTGTTGTTCCATGTCCAGCTCTAACTCTTCCTTCCTGACCTGCACATAGGTTTCTCAAAAGGCAGGTCAGGTGGTCTGGTATTCCCATCTCTTTCAGAATTTTCCACAGTTTATTGTGATCCACACAGTCAAAGGCTTTGGTATAGTCAATAAAGCAGAAATAGATGTTTTTCTGGAACTCTCTTGCTTTTTTGATGATCCAGCGGATGTTGGCAATTTGATCTCTGGCTCCTCTGCCTTTTTTAAAACCAGCTTGAACACCTGGAAGTTCATGGCTCACATATTGCTGAAGCCTGGCTTGGAGAATTTTGCTAAGGGCTTTAGCTACTACCAAAACGAAGTCCTGACAGGTAATTATTCATGAACAGGAATAGCATTTGATGATTTTAAGATTCTTCTTGAGGGATGCATCATCCATCCCTCCCCTCCTTGTCACCCATGATTGCAACAACTAATGTTTTGCTGGGCAATTAGTCAATGAAGGGAATAGTCAAATGCTTTTCTAAGAATATAAAATTCCTATGTTTTCCTTCACTGAATGTTGGACAAAAAATGTTGCCTGCCATTTTACTAAACAAAGAATGTTGCTTGCCATTAAGCTCTTGGCCACTGCAGCTGCCCCTAAGGGTGTACCTAAGGGACTGGGGTGGAGAGAAACAGGATGCAGGCCCCAGACAGAACCCCTTTAACATGCATATCAAAGGAATGATTTCAGTGAGCCCAGACTCTTGCATCTACCCATACACAGAAAGGCAACTATTATCGTTAACCTGAGATCTTGGCTTATTTGTGATTAGCAGTAATCTTGATATTTGACTACATGTTTTTTATTTTGTTTTTCAGCAAAAACTTCTATACATCCTGGTTGTGCCTTTTTTTTTCAGTCAATTACTTATTTAGGAAATTGAATGATTTTAGATCTGTATTCACTTCTGAACTTTTTGTTTACTCACCAATATACAATGATTTTCCAATATGTGATTGTGATATTTTCAGGAGTCCTGAATAGCCATTCAGTTTGAGATTGCTGTGTGTCAGTGTCCACCATCACCATGGGTATGTCTGTTATTGGTATATGTATATATTCAATATAGCTATTATCACTGTCTCCATTGCTGTGTGTCTCTGTTCACCATTGCTGTGCGTACATGACTACCATTTTGCAAATTCCCCTTAGCCCTTGTCATTTAACAACATTCCAGTTGTTCATTCTACCTGGGAAGGAAAGATTTGTGGGACTGTGGTATCTTAGTCTGTGGACTATGAAGAATATACTTCTTGAAAAGCTAGTTTTCAAGTTTAGAGGAAACAAAGGCAAACAAGTAGTATAGAGACCACCCATAAACTCTGGAATGTACGATGTATTAAAGGTCTATTTAAGTAGTCATTTAATAATACAGAAAGATTTTTGCTTGAAATTGCTGAGAAGTCCTCAGTCCAACACAGAAAATGCTGTTCCATTCATAATGTACTTAATACGCATCGTTTTTGCGTTTTATTTATTTTTTAACTTTGGCTGTGCCGAGTCTTTGTTGCTTTGCGGGGGCTTTTTCTAACTGCAGCAGGCAAGCGCTGCTCTCTAGCTTCAGCGCTCAGGCTACACTGCAGCAGCTTCTCCTGTTGCAGAGTACAGGCTCCAGGGTGCGTGGGCTTCAGAAGTTGTGGCTCGTGCATTTAGCTGCTCCATGGCACATGCAGCCTTCCCAGACCAGGGATCAACCTGTGTCTCCTGCATTGGCAGGTGGATTCTTAACCCCGAGACCATCAGCAAGTCCAACATGCATATTTTTTATTCAAATAAGATGAGATGACTGCAAAATTAGGGGGTGGGTTTCAAACACACAATGAAGTAATTACAGGTTAAGATGACAATTGCTAGGATATAATTATGTGAGAAGAACAGGGTAGTTGCTGAAGAGGTGACAATTACTTGGTTTTGAGGGACCTGGAGTACTCTTCATTATGAGGCAAGATTCGAAGCCAGTTGTAAAAGTTCTTATAAGCTTGAGAGAGGATATGGGGACTTTCCCAGCAGGCGGGATAAAGTTTGCTGAAAGGCACAGATGAGAGAAACATTACAATATTTGGGGTGAGGAATTCTGTGTTGGTGAAGTTGACCCACAGGAGAGTTGAAATTGGATTTGGGTGAGGCTGAGACTGACAGGGATGGATGTGGTCAGATGTCCCTGGATCGGCTGTGATAAGAGAGGGGAAATCTGCTCCTGAGATTTCTATCAGGGCTGAGTGAGCTAGGAAGTGGTACCTACCTAGATGCGGGAGGAGAGAGACTGAAGTCAGCTTCTTTCCTGGATGTCTGGGCCAGATGGCCATGTGCCAATGTTGGGTGTTCAAAGGAGGTACATGTTTGGGGACATTAAAGAACAGATGACCAATGAGCCCTGTTGATTTGTTTTTTCTTATAAGTTTTTATTTTACAGGTTCACAAGAAACAGCATGCATAGTACACAAAGATCCTGTGTAGCCTTTCCCCAGTTTTCCCCAATGATAACATCTTACAGAAGTATCAGTTTAGTTCAGTTCAGTCACTCAGTTGTGTCCGACTCTTTGTGACCCCATGAATCACAGCACGCCAGGCCTACCTGTCCATCATCAGCTCCCAGAGTTCACTCAGACTCACGTCCATCGAGTCAGTGATGCCATCCAGCCATCTCATCCTCTGTCATCCCCTTCTCCTCCTGCCCCCAATCTCTCCCAGCATCAGAGTCTTTTCCAATGAATCAACTCTTCGCATGAGGTGGCCAAAGTACTGGAGTTTCAGCTTTAGCATCATTCCTTCCAAGGAAATCCCAGGGCTGATCTTCAGAATGGACTGATTGGATCTCCTTGCAGTCCAAGGGCTCTCAAGAGTCTTCTCCAACACCACAGTTCAAAAGCATCAATTCTTCAGCACTCAGCCTTCTTCGCAGTCCAACTCTCACATCCATACATGACCACAGGAAAAACCATAGCCTTGACTAGGCGGACCTTAGTCAGCAAAGTAATGTCTCTGCTTTTTACAGAAGTATAGTACAATGTTAAAACCTGAAAACTGACATTGGTGTTTTTTAGAGACCTTTTTTTCAGTTTTGCTGGTTTCACATGCACTTGTGTGTGTATGTGAATGAGTGTATGTGCATGCATGTTTGTGTGTGTAGTTCTATACAGTTTTATCACATGTGCTGATTTGTGTAAACATCACTACAATCAAGAGACAGAATTGTTGGAAATTCCCTGGTGGTCCAGTGGTTAGGACTCAGAGCTTTCACTTCCAGGGACCAGGTTCAATCCCTGATAGGGACAGATGCTGCAACTCATGAAGCCAACCGAAAACAAAAAACAAACAAACAAACAAACAAAAAACCCCACATTGTTCCACCTCTGCAAAGATCCCTTTCCCCATTACTAATCTCTGACTGTTATTATTCTGTTTTCCATCTCTTAATTTTGTCATTCTGAAAGTGTTATATAAATGAAATCATATAGTATGTAACCCATAGCCTTTTGATACTGGCTTATTTTCACTCAGTATTAATTCTGTTGTGATCCAGCCAAGTGTTGAGTGTATCTAAAGCTCATTTCTTTCCACTGCTGAATAATAATCCATGGTGTAAATGCTCTAACATTTGCTTTATACCGACATTTGTGTTGCTTTCAGGTTTGGGCTATTTACTGCCCGATTCTGTAGTGTGATTATGGAACTTCCACAGGACTTCCTCCAACAAACTCTCAAAAGGCACAAACAAAACCTTGTGAGCACCAGGAGCCAGGAAATAGGAGCAGTGTCCCCACAAGAGACTGAGCCGTACTTGCCTGTGAGTGTCCAGGAGTCTCTGGCAGGGGCATGGGTCGACAGTGGCCTGCCGCGGGGTCAGAGGCCCTGAATACAACAGTGTGTGCACAAGTCCTTTAACCACAATTATCGCTACCACAGTTTGGCCTGTGACTATTTACATACATTAAGTTGTTTTTGTTTTAGTTTTTTTAATGAAGAATAATTGCTTTACAGAATTTTGCTGTTTTTTTGTCAAACCTCAACATGAATCAGCGATAGGTATACATATTTTTTGTGTGCTGATATAAGTTTTCTCATTACTGCTCATGGGGTCCTCAAGGCAGGAATACTGAAGTGGTTTGCCATTCTCTTCTCCAGTGGACTACGTTTTGTCAGAACTCTCCACCATGACCCGTCCATCTTGGGTGACCTACATGGCATGGCTCATAGTTTCTTTGAGTTAGACAAGGCTGTGATCCATGTGATCAGTTTGGTTAGTTCTCTGTGATTGTGGTTTTCATTCTGTCTGCTCTCTGATGGATCAGGATAAGAAGCTCTTCCTAATGGGAGAGACTGACTGTGGGGGAAACTAGGTCTTATTCTGATGGGCAGAGCCATGCTCAGTAAATCTTTAATCCAACTCTCTGTTGATGGGTGGGGCTGTGTTCTCTCCCTGTTTTTGGCCTGAGGCAAACTGTGGTAGGGGTAATTGTGGTAATGGTGACCTTCAAAAGGACTTGTGCACACACTGTTGTATTCAGTGCCTGGACCCCGCAGCAGGCCACTGTCAACCCATGCCTCCACCAGAGACTCCTGGACACTCACAGGAAAGTCTGGCCCAGTCTCTCGTGGGGACATTGCTCCTATCTCTTGGCTCCTGGTTTTGTACTTTATTTGTACAAGCAAACATGTACTCCAAATCTGTTTCCCCAGTCCTGTGGAAGTTCTGGAATCAAATCTCACTGGCCTCCAAAGAGAATTCCCTGTGGGTTCTCAGGCCCTTTGCCAGATCCCCAGGTTGGGTAATCTATTGTGGGTCCTAGAACTTTCTTAACAGTGCGAGACTTTCTTTGGTATAATTGTTCTGCAGTTTGTGGGTCACCTGCTAGGCGGCTCTATGCTGGCGTGAATGGTGACCTCCTCTAAGAGGGCTTATGCCACACACTGCATGACCCAGGTCTACTGCAGCCAGAGTCCATGGCCCCATGGCTGGCCACTGCTGACCCATAGCTCTGCAGGTGATACTCACTCACTCAAAGGCAGGTCTGGCTCAGTCTCTGTGGGGTCTCTGGGTCCTGGTGTGCACAAGGCTTTGTTTGAGCCATCTGAGCATCTCTGGTGGGTATGGGGTTTGATTCTAAACATGATTTTGCCCCTCCTATCATCTTGTTGGGGCTTCTCCTTTGCCCTTGGACATGGGGCATCCACACCATGGAATGCTATTCAGCAATGGAAAGAAATGAGCTTTCAATACACTCGACACTTGGTGGTATTGCAACAGAATTATACTGCGTGAAAATAAGCCAGTATCAAAAGGCTATGGGTTACCTACTATATGATTCCATTTATATAATGCTTTCAAAATGACTAAATTAAAGAGATGGAAAACACAATTGTAATAGGCCTTGGAGTACAAAATGAAGTAGGACAAAGGTCAACAGAGTTTTGCCAAGAGAACACACTGGTCATAGCAAACACTGTCTTCCAAGAACACGAGGGATGTTTAAAAGGCAAAATGGCTGTCTAAGGAGGCCTTACTGAAAAAGAAGCAAAGCTAAAGGCAAAGGAGAAAGACAAAGATATACCCATCTGAATGCAGAGTTCCAAAGAATAGCAAGGAGAGATAAGAAAGCCATCATCAGTGAACAATGCAAAGAAATAGATGAAAACAACAGAATGGGAAAGGCTAGAAATCTCTTCAAGAAAATCAGAAATACCAGGGGAACAGAACACGAAGATCATGGCATCTGGTTCCATCACTTTATGGGAAATAAATGGGGAAACAGTGGAAACAGTGTCAGACTTTAGTTTTTGGGGCTCCAAAATCACTGCAGATGGTGACTGCAGCCATGGAAATTAAAAGACTCTTACTCCTTGGAAGAAAAGTTATGACCAACCAAGATAGTATATTCAAAAATAGAGACGTTACTTTGCTGACTAAGATCTGTCTAGTCAAGGCTATGGTTTTTCCTGTGGTCATGTATGGATGTGAGAGTTGGACTGTGAAGAAGGCTGAGTGCTGAAGAATTGATGCTTTTGAACTGTGGTGTTGGAGAAGACTCTTGAGAGTCCCTTGGACTGCAAGGAAATCTAACCAGTCCATTCTGAAGGAGATCAGCCCTGGGATTTCTTGGGAAGGAATGATGCTAAAGCTGAAACTCCAGTACTTTGGCCACCTCATGCGAAAAGTTGACTCATTGGAAAAGACTCTGATGTTGGGAGAGATTGGGGGCAGGAGGAGAAGGGGACGACAGAGGATGAGATGGCTGGATGGCATCACGGACTTGATGGACGTTGAGTCTGAGTGAAGAGTCGCAAAGAGTCAGACACGACTTATCGACTGAAGTGAACTGAAACTATTTTCCAGAATGGCTGTTCAGTTCAGTTCAGCTGGTGATGTCAGCACCAGGACCCAGGAGAAAGAAACAGTGACCCCACAGGAGACTTGCCTGTGGATGTCCGGGAGTCTCCGGCAAAGGCATGGGTTAGTGGTGGCCTGCTGTGGGGTTGGGGGCATGGACCGTAGCAGTACATGCATAGGATCTTTTGAGGGAGGTCACCGCTATCTTAATTCTGTTCAGTCGCTCAGTCATGTCCAACTCTTTGCGACCCCATGGACTGCAGCATGCCAGGCCTCCCTGTCCATCACCAACTCCCAGAATTTATTGAGACTCGTGTCTATTGAGTCAGTGATACCATCCATCCATTCATTAATTCCACCATAGTTTGGCCTGAGGTAAATAGCGGGGAGGGAACAGAGCCCCACCCCTCAACAGAAAATTAGATTAAAGATTTACAGAACATGGCCCTGCCCATCAGAACAAGACCCAGTATCCCCAGTATCCCCCACAGTCAGTCTATCCCATCAGGAAGCTTTCATAAGCCTCTTATCCTTCTCCATCAGAGGGCAAGTGGACTGAAAACTACAGAATGGCTGTACCATTTTAACACTCTCAGAGGCAATATGTGAGAGATCTAATTTTGCTACATCGCTGCTACTGTCACCATTTAAAAATTTTAGCTGTTGTAATAGATGGATGTATGGCAATATCTCTTCGTGATTATAATGGGCAATTTTCTAATGGTAAAAGGCGATCTTCAGTTCAGTTCAGTTCAGTTGCTCACTCATGTCCGACTTTTTGCAACTACATGAACCACAGCACGCCAGACCTCCCTGTCTATCACCAACTCCCAGTGCGCACCCCCATGTCCACTGAGTCGGTGATGCCATCCAACCATCTCATCCTCTGTCATCCCCTTCTCTTCCTGCCCTCAATCTTTCCCAGCATGAGGGGCTTTTCCAATGAGTCAGCTCTTCACATCAGGTGGCCAGATTATTGGAGTTTCAGCTTCAACATCAGTCCTTCCAATAAACACCCAGGACTGGTCTCCTTTAAGATGGACAGGTTGGATCTCCTCACAGTCCAAGGGACTCTCAAAAGTCTTCTCCGACACCACAGTTCAAAAGCATCAATTCTTCGGTGCTCAACTTGCTTTATAGTCCAACTCTCACATCCATACATGACTACTGGAAGAAAAATGACCATCTTTGCATATGTTTATCTTCTGTGTGTTCTCTCAGTGAAGTCTCTGTCTTTTGCCCATTTTCTTGTTAGGTTGTAGGCTCACTATCACCCCTCTTAGCCACCACATTCTGCCTTGTTGCTGCTGGGGGAGCAGGTAGGAGTGCCATCTGCCCCCTCCTCAGGGGGAAAGTTTGGTTCTCCACTTTAACACACTGATTCCAAGAGGGGTCAGTTTTCCTTTTGGTTTTTGGTTGGTCAACAAGTATTAAAAATGAAGTTTTTTTCCTACCAGACATCCTTTCCCCAGTCCTTTGTGTAGAGCTGGTCCTGGGCCCAGGCCTCTCTAGCACCCCATCAGGGATGAAGGAGGAAAGAAAACCCAGGAGCTTACATCATTCCTCAGGTTGTGAAGTTCCCAACTGGTCACCTTCCCTGCATTTCTCATAGCTTTCCTATATTTGTTGGTGTCTAAGACCCCAGACCCCTTCATTAGTTAGCCTGGGGCTCAGTAGAGCTCCTGTGGAGAGACATTGATGTTGGCCCTTGATGTCAGGAGGTGATGGGTGAGGGCCTGGACCTCAGCGCCTGTCCTCAGTGGACAAGGCCTGAGATCTGCATTTTCTTCATACAGTGGGGGTGACCGTCTTGGTGATGATGCCTGTCTGTTAGGGTTCCATGACACTGTACACACAGGATACCTTGCAGATGCCTGCCTGTTACTAAGGGCTCAACAGTAGGAGCTCTTGTTCTTCTATAGGTGAGACTCTTGGCTCCAGGGAGATCATTTCTGAGCTTAGTAGAAGAACAAAAGCCAGATGATGGGGATTCAAAGACCAAGCACTCGGTGAAGGAAGTCAGTTGTCTCTGAGATTCTGAGCTGGAGAAGGAGAGAGAGGCCTGTGAAAGAGGGAGAAGGAAGTTTGAAGCTCAGGCAGGACAGGAGGAGAAGCTGAGGGGGAGGAGAGAGAAGGGAGACATGCAGGTAAATTACAGGGAGAGGACAGTGCGGCTGGTGCTGTCAGAGTAGCACAGGAGCAAAGACAGAAACACTGACCCCGAGGCCAGTGCAGGCGCCCCTCAGCCCGAATCCAGCCCAGGACTGCATTCCTGACTGACATCACCACATCCTGTGACCTCTGCTTCTCCAAAATCAGACACCCACTGTTTCCACTCCTGGTGGTTACTGTTTCCACTGTGTAAAGAAGAGGAAAGAGACAGAAGGAGGAGATAAGAGATTAGAAAGAAAGGAATGAGTTTAGAGTAATTTATATGTACAATAAGCTCCATTCTTTTATTATGAGTTCATCTTGTGTTTATTAACCATCTGCTTTGTTTCAGCCATTTGCTCTGGTTGCAGTGAGGAGAAAATGGACATTATCCATGTGCTCATGTCAGTTTCTTTCTGCTCTGGGCACTGGGCCTCACATATCTGTTCACAGCTGTGATGTGTGCTGGAAGGAAATATGCATTCCTCTAGTGCTGCCATGATACAGGGGGATGCAGCTGGTGGAGGGTGAGGGAGGCCTCCCCAGAGCAGAGAGGCTAGAGCTGAAGCCAGGTGGCTGTGGGTGCTGCCAGGGTGAGATGTGCGCGGCATGTTCTAGACAAAGGATGTGGCGTTTGTGGATGAGGAACTGAAGGAAAGCTGGTGAGGACAGACTTGCTCAGCAGGAGGGGGCAGGACACAGACACGGGTGCAGGGAAGCGGGCAGGCACTGGGAGCTTAACATGTGCCCAGGGTCTCTGTGGATCCAAGAGTGAGGATAGTAATCCTCCACAGGATACTGTGACACAGGTAAGAGTGAGGTCGATGTGGAACACAGGCTCAGATCCGTATCTTTACAGCCAATCTGCCCACCATTTAGGACATGTATCAGAGCCTTGGATATGGTGGGGGACCAGGTGGACCCTTGCGTCTTGGGTAGATGGAGGCTGTTGGTATGGAGAGGGCAGAGCAGTGGGAGTGGAGGACAGTGAGCAACTCCGAGACTTGGCAATTCATCACCTTCCAGCTGGGCAACTCGTTCCCACTTTACTGTTATCAGGACCACTGAAGAAGACATGAGCTTAACTTTAGACTTTTTTGGTCTAAGATGAAAATGCCTAGAAAGTAGTTGCCTGTGTGGATATGGAGGGAAAACTGGAGCTGATGACAGAAACACAGGCTGAAGAGATTTGTCCTGGGTGGTTGGGTGCATGCAGGTCTGGTGAGGGGGGTTGGTGGGGGTCATTGGGGGTGAGGGGAAGTCCAGGGGCCGAGGGTGTGATGCTGTGATGGAAGGAAGCAACACTAGGTGGCAGAAATGAGGGTGAGAGTTTATGCCCTTTGAGGATCAAGGCAAAGATTTACAGATGAGATTGAGTATAAAATACTGAGAAAATGGTAGAGACTGAGTGAGGGAGCTGGTGAAAGTCTGGCTTGCACAGTGTTTCCACCTGCATCCCTTGGAAACCTGGCTCTTCAGGAGCATTTCTATCACCTCTTCTCTGTCTCCTTCTGACACACACACACTTGTTTTATAATCAATTAATTATGAGGATTGTTGTTAAAATGAAATAGCTCTTTCAACAACATAACTTCTGAAAGTATTTATTTAGCATGTCTTTGTTTAGTCACTAAGTCATGTCTGACTCTTTTGCTACCCCACCTGCCAGGCTCCTCTGCCTGTGGGAGTCACCAGGCAAGGATACTGGGGCAAGTTGCCATTTTCTTCTCCAGGGGATCCTCCGAAGCCAGGGATTGAACCCATGTCTCCTCCATTACAGGCAGATTCTTTACCACTGAGCCACCTGGGAAACCCCCTTATTACTATAGTATGTACCATCCAGCAATTCTTAATGAATCCCAGGACACAAGTCAATGTTCCCTGGAACCCCACTTGAGAAACACTGGCTGAGCACTGTCAATAGACTTAGCCACAGAAAAGCACATGGTATCTCTCGACAGCCTTCCCTCCCTTTGCATACCTGCTCCCACGCCTCTCCTCTCTGGGAGCTACAGTTTCTCTCAGGAGTTGGAAGAGCAGCCATCAGTTGCAGGGTATGTTGGTTTAGGACTGTGGAGGTCAAAATACTTGGTGATTCCTGGCAGCCAGGAATTCCATTTATTCTGGCCAGTGGTTGGGTGAGAGTTGTGTCTGTGGTGTTAGGCGCCATGAGTTTTAGTGAGTAGCAAAGTGAAAACTAGTGAAACTAGTGAGTAATTAGTGAAAGCCTCTAACTTAGCAGCAATAGGTCTAGTCCATCTTTAGGCAGATGGGAAATCATGGGAAAAAGAAATTCTGGAACAAACCTGCAGATAACTGGGGTGGGAGTAGGAAGGGGTACGCAGTCCCTGTGCTGGAGACTGAAACAATTTGGTCTCGTGAGACTAGGAGAGGGAGGGCTTGTTATTTGACTGTTTGAAACTTGGAAATTCTTTTATGTGGTTAATTGATATGTGAATGTGTAGTTGCATTGTCCATATGTTTGGCCATAAGAACCTATTTCAGCAGAAACTGTGGAATGATAGTGAGCTTACTAGCACCTCCTTCATATATAGAAAGAGTTACATGCAGTTTTAAAAGCAGTGGAAGATCACTGTAGCAGGGTTGAGCAAATAAGAGTGGTGTTATGAGGAGCACGGAATGTAGTGTGGTGGGATTTTCCTAGAACTTGAAGCCCAATATATATATTTATCTCCAGTATCTTGTGTAATGCTTAGTAATCGGTCGGCCTTTAATTGAATAGGTGGATGAATAAATCCCTAATACTCGTTCTTTTTAAAGCCTGACTTTAAACTGATGGGCCAGCGAAGAACCCTTGATACATCACTTTGGGGGTCAAAGAGAGTCAGAATTACCCGGATGACCTTTAGGTTCTTGTACAGATTGGTAGTCACTAGTCTGACATAGTTGATGGTTGCTGATAAGAAAGAGAATTTGGGGCCTAACTGTGGAAAATCCTGAAAGAGATGGGAATACCAGACCACCTGACCTGCCTCTTGAGAAATCTGTATGCAGGTCAGGAAGCAACAGTTAGAACTGGACATGGAACAACACACTGCTTCCAAATAGGAAAAGGAGTACATCAAGGCTGTATATTGTCACCCTGCTTATTTAACTTATATGCAGAGTACATCATGAGAAATGCTGGTCTGGAAGAAGCACAAGCTGGAATCAAGATTGCCAGGAGAAATATCAATAACCTCAGATATGCAGATGACACCACCCTTATGGCAGAAAGTGAAGAGGAGCTAAAAAGCCTCTTGATGAAAGTGAAAGAGGAGAGTGAAAAAGTTGGCCTAAAGCTCAACATTCAGAAAACGAAGATCATGGCATCCAGTTGCATCACTTCATGGGAAATAGATGGGGAAACAGTAGAAACAGTGTCAGACTTTATTTTGGGGGGCTCCAGAATCACTGCAGATGGTGACTGCAGCCATGAAATTAAAAGACGCTTACTCCTTGGAAGAAAAATTATGACCAACCTAGATAGCATATTCAAAAGCAGAGACATTACTTTGCCGACTAAGGTCCGTCTAGTCAAGGCTGTGTTTTTTCCTGTGGTCATGTATGGATGTGAGAGTTGGACTGCGAAGAAGGCTGAGCACCGAAGAATTGATGCTTTTGAACTGCGGTGTTGTAGAAGACTCTTGAGAGTCCCTTGGACTGCAAGGAGATCCAACCAGTCCATTCTGAAGGAGATCAACCCTGGGATTTCTTTGGAAGGAATGATGCTAAAGCTGAAACTCCAGTATTTTGGCCACCTCATGCGAAGAGTTGACTCATTGGAAAAAACTCTGATGCTGGGAGAGATTGGGGGCAGGAGGAGAAGGGGACGACCAAGGATGAGATGGCTGAATGGCATAACGGACTCTATGGACGTGAATCTGAGTGAACTCCGGGAGATGGTGATGAACAGGGAGGCCTGGCGTGGTGTGATTCATGGAGTCGCAAAGATTCAGACACGACTGAGCGATTGAACTGAACAGAACTGAACTGAACTAAAAAGGTAGAAAATAACTGACTCTGAGTTTTGCACAAGTTTTGCAAGGAGAAAACTGACATTATGGGCTAGAAGAAGCAGTTGGTCTTAGTGTAATGATGAATAGTAAAATGTGTAGATTTGATGAATACTGCTTAAAAATCTATGGTGTTTTAGTCCTGAGTGTGTATGCGTGCATGCGCGTGCACTCAGTCATGTCTGATTCTTTGCTGCACTGTGGACTGTAGCCTGCCAGGCTTCTTTGTCCATGGAATTTTCCAGGCAAGAATACTGGAGTCGGTTGCCATTTCCTACTTCAGGGGATCTTCCCAACCGAGAGACTGAACCCACGTCTCTTGCATCATCTGCATTGGCAAGCAGGTTCTTCACCACTGTGCCACCTGGGCATCCCTTTTAGTCCTACTCCTTACAGCTTTATACACATATTCCTGCATAACAGGTTGATGATTCCTGCATGAGAGAGTGATGTTGAATGAATATACAGATGAGTGAATTCACAGGTGCTTTTGCTGAGTGTAACTTTCTTGTTTCTTTATCTACTTGTTGGTGTCCTAACACTTGAAATAACTAGTTTTGTCTCATGCATGCTTAGGTGTATATTTTGGATTCACATTACCTCACATGGACTCTCACTGTGCTCTTAAGGTGATAGTAAACAGCTGGCATGTTCTGCATGTCATTGAGTCCCATTTCTTGTTTCCAGTGTCCTGTCATTATTTTTCCTCCTTTTGCCTCTGTCTTCTCTCTGGACTTGGAGGCCTTCTTTCTTCTTATTGGATGACTGATTTAATTTTTCAATGTTTTAAGAATTTACTAACTGCTAAGTAGTATGTCAAGGCTGTATATTGTCACCCTGCTTAGCAGAGTGCATGCATACATGCTAAGTCACTTCAGTCGTGTCCAACTCTGTGTGATCCAGTGGACTGCAGCTTGCCAGGCTCCTCTGTCCATGGGATTCTCCTCTGGCAAGAATACTGGAGTGGAATGCTATGCCCTCCTCCAGGGGATCTTCCCTACCCAGGGATCAAACCCATATCTCTTACATATAACCTGCATTGGCAGGCAGGTTCTTACCACTAGCACCACCTGGGAAGCCCTCTATGCAGAGTACATCATTCGAAATGCTGGGCTGGTTGAATCACAAGGTGGAATCAAGATTGCCAGGAGAAATCCAACAATCTCAAATATGCAGATGATACCACTGTAACGGCAGAAAGCCAAGAGGAACTAAAGAACCTCTTGATGAAGGTGAAAGAGGAGAGTGAAAAAGCTGGCTTAAAACTCAACGTTTAAAAAACAAATATCATGGCATCTGGTCCCATCACTTCATGGCAAATTGATGGGGAAAAAGTGGAAACTGTGACAGATATTCTCTCTTGGGCTCCAAAATCACTGTGGCCAGTGACTGTAGCCACGGAATTCAAAGATGCTTGCTCCTTGGAAGGAAAGCTGTGACAAACCTAGACAGCATATTAAAAAACAGAGACATCACTTTGCCAACAAAGGTCCATCTAGTCAAAGCAATAGTAGTCATGTATGGATGTGAGAGATGGACCATAAAGAAAGCTGAGTGCTAAAGAACTGAAGCTTTTGAATTGCGGTGCCAGAAAAGACTCTTGAAAATCCCTTGAAATGCAAGGAGATCAAGCCAGTCAATCATAAGGGAAACCAACCCTGAGTATACATTGGAAGGACTGATGCTGAAGCTGAAGCTCTAATACTTCGACCCCTTTATGTGAAGAGCTGACTCTTTTGAAAAGACCCTGATGGTAGGAAAACCTAAGGGCCAGAGGCGAAGAGGGTGACATATAATGAGATGGTTGGAAGGTATCACTGACTCAGTGGACATGAGTTTAAGCAAACTCAGGGTGATAGTGAAGGAAGCCTGGCATACTGCAGTCCATGGGTCACAGAGAGGTGAGGACGGTTTAGCAACTAAACAACAGCTTTATAGTCATCCCTGGATATCTGCAGGGAGGGGGACAGGAGGGAGGATTGATACAAAAAAGGTGCTGAAGTCCCTTAAATAAAATGACACAGTTCTTGCATAGAACACCCCACCCCACCCTCTTGTATACTTTTAATCACTTCAATTACTTATAATGCCTAATATGATGGAAATGCTGTATAAATGATTACTGGAGTGCAGTGAATTCTAGTTTACCTTTGGTAACTTTATGGAGTTTTTCCCCCAAATATTTTGGATCTGCATTTGGTTGAATCCTTGAATTTGGAGCCCAGGATGCAGAGGGCTGACCACATCATGAATCATACCGGTCACCAGGACCACAGAGATACACAGGACGTGGCCCTTCTCTTACAGAAGTTGTAAACATGCCTGCACATCACCAGTAAGACATGGTGGTATGTGTGGCCAATACAGAGCAAATATAAGGTTCTATGTTGGTCTAGAGAGAGACTGGTTAGAGTAGGGGTTGAGATGGGCAAGACAGGCTTTGCAGCAGATGTTGTATCTTTACTTGTCAGTATTCTTCTGTTGTATCATATTCCAAAAGCAAAATTTATCGAACCCTCAAGATTGACCAATCTGTCATCAAATCTTTTTTCCCTGCTAAAAGAAGTTTTCTTGGAGGAACTAGTCTTGGCTAATTAATCCCATCAACAGAAATACCTGCCTTTCAGCATAATCAGTGAGCTCAAAACAGAACCATCCCTTCGCTTAAAAGTTGATGAGGTTCTGTCATGTATAGCAGTTTTTGGCTGGCTGCTTTTCTGTGTAAACAACAAATAATCTTGAAGGGATTTTACCTTTTGAGGACTAGATTCAAACCCAAGATAGGGTGATCTATTCAAATTTCTTCATACACTTAGAAAATGAAGTATTTAGGATATTTGAAACATCTTTGTGAATGATAGAGACATTAAAATAAAAAATAAAAATCATCCAGATTCTTCACAAAGCATAAGTTTGTGTTTTGGTCAGCCCATAAAATTCTCTACCTTATGTTAAAATGTAGAAAATCCTATCCCATAAAGACACAAATTTAGAATTACAAATGTTTAGCTTGAGATTTTCAAGGGTAAGAAAAGACACTTGGGAAGAAAATAAGCCTGGAGCTATTTTTGTATCAGAAAGAAAATTTAGGAGAATCAAAATCTTTTATTTTTGTTCCATGATTTAATAATTCAACTGTATTTTTATTTCTTCCAAAGCAGATAGGCATAGACAATGATTGCAATAAGGTAAATAGGTACTTTTTCTTTTAAAAATCTTATACCAATACAATATTGTAAAGTAATTAACCTCCAATTAAAATAAATAAATTTATATTAAAAACCTTATACCATCTTTAGGATCAAATTCCTTCCAAATTTAATGTGATTAACTTCTGAATAAGAAATACCATTTTTAAGTAAAATTATTGCATTCCAGAGAGTATCATAGTTTAATTGTCATGTGGGATCTGAGTTCTCTGAGCGAGAATTGAACCTGTGCCCTGCTACAGCGGAAGCTCAGAATCCTAGCTACTGGATTGCCAGAGAAGTATTGTAAACAGCTAAAAAACAAGAAAGGGAAATCATATTGATTTAAACCATGCTAGAATAAATATTTTGCACATCACCAATAGCCAATAATGTTTTCCCTGATAGCTCAGTTGGTAAAGAATCTGCCTACAATGCAGGAGACCCAGGTTTGATTCCTGGGTCAGGAAGATCGCCTGGAGAAGGGAAAGGCTACCCACTATAGGCCATGGGGTCACAAAGAGTCAGACACGACAGAGAATTTCACTTTCACTTTTGATAGCCAATAATATTTGGAAGATTTGGAGATGATGTGGTTTGCATTACACATATGCACTTTAAAATACCTCATGAGTAAAGTCAAGCTTTACCTCAAACAGATGCTAAGAAATATGAAAATATGTAGAGTTTTGCTGTATTTAAGATCATTATCTAAAAACTGCTTGGTTTTTGTTTTTCCAGAGAGCACAGTCAGTTGAACTGGAAAAAACTGAAAATCATATTCAGTCCTCCAAAGACAAGGAAAACGCCAAGTCTCTGGACAAAGCTGAGAAGTAAGCACACTGTTGGCCCTATGGGCAGCATGCAGGCCATAGGGGGCTCTTTCCATTGGGAAAATGAAGTATCTTCTGTGCATCAGTGTCATGAATGGTGTGAGGATGAACGTGTTTATGTGCATCGTCTTTTTCCTCTTAGTTCAGTTCAGTTCAGTTGCTCAGTTGTGTCCAACTCTTTGCGACCCCATGAACCTCAGTATGCCAGGCCTCCCTGTCCATCATCAACTCCCAGAGTCCACCCAAACCCATGTCCATTGTGTCGGTGATGCGGTCCAACCATCTCATCCTCCGTTGTCCCCTTCTCCGCTTTCCCTCAATCTTTCCCACCATCAGGGTCTTTTCAAATGAGTCAGCACTGCATCAGGTGGCCAAAGTATTGGAGTTTCAGTTTCAACATCAGTCCTTCCAATGAACACGCAAGACTGAGCTCCTTTAGGATGGACTGGTTGGATCTCCTTGCAGTCCAAGGGACTCTCAAGAGTCTTCTCCAACACCACAGTTCAAAAGCATCAATTCTTGGGCGTTCTTCACAGTCCAACTCTCACATCCATACATAACCACTGGAAAAAAACCATAGCCTTGACTAGAAGGACCTCTGTTGACAATGTCATGTCTCTGCTTTTTAATATGCTGTCTAGGTTGGTCATAACTTTCCTTCCAAGGAGTAAGCATCTTTTAATTTCATAGCTGCAATCACCATCTGCAGTGATTTTGGAGCCCAGAAAAATAGTCAGCCCCGGTCTCCACTGTTTCCCCATCTATTTGCCATGAAGTGATGGGACCGGATGCCATGATCTTAGTTTCTGAATGTTGAGCTTTAAGCCAACTTTTTCACTCTCCTCTTTCACTTTCATCAAGAGGCTCTTTAGCTCCTCTTCACTTTCTTCCATAAGGGTGGTATCATCTGCATATCTGAGATTATTGATATTTCTCCTGGAAATCTTGTTTCCAGCTTTTTCCTCTTAACTTGGCATTATTTCCTTAGGTTCCTTTATGAACTGTCACTAATCCCCAACTTTTCAGAGCGAGTGTTTTGGCATCCTTTTTCAGTCCACATTTTCAGAAAGCATTTGCTCAATTTGGTGCAGACTGGAACTGTTACAGAAGTTGTGTGAGGTGGGTGCTTGGGTTCTGATACTTAATTGTGCTCAGTCATGTTCATATTTCAGACAAGTTGTCTTTAATTTACAGTAAATATGGCCAACTGAGTATCATTTGAATGCATTTTCTTTATTTTCCTCCATTTTGCAGTGAGCCCCTCAACAAATTGTTAGTCACTCCAACCAAATGCTTCAGGAATACCTATATGACTTGACAGGCGATGGCTGTGAGTGTGGTGGGGTGCCAGAGGACAGGGGCAGGTGGGGTGTGCGGCGCCAACAGTGCCTGGTGGCCGGAGTTAAAGGAGAGAGGGGGCAAAAAAGACGACAGCACGCGGTAATCCCAAGCGGTCTCCCATCCAAGTATTAAACAGGCCCGACCCTGCTTCGCTTGGGAGATCAGAGGAGATCGGGCGTGTTCAGGGTGGTATGGTTGCAGATAGAGACTGCTGCCGCCAGGCGCCCTAAGACCCCAGCGCTGCACCTCCCTTTCGCTCTGACCTGCCTGCCAGTCGGGAGAGCCGGGCGCACTTCTCCCCGTACCGCGCGCTGTACATGGGCCGCCCAACCCACAAATGGACTCCATCCTGACAGGGCCGGCAGCCGATCGGCCCAAGCCGCCCCGCCCCTGTACACTTCTACCCTGGCCAGCACCCGGGCCCGGTGGGCTTCTGGGACACAGAGCGGGAGGCTGGGCGTGCGTGTGGGGGCTAGGGGCTTGGGTGAGGGGCGCGGAGGTCTCCGTGCTCTCCCACCCTGGTCCTCTCCAGGCCCGCCCCCGCTAGGCGGCTCTGCCCCCCACCATCCCATTCTGTGCTCAGGGCCACTTGGCCCCAGAGGTGTCTGGCTTGGGAGCCCGCAGCTGCCCTCGGTCCTGAGCCTCCTGCGGGCCTAGGCGCAGCCCAGCCGGGGCCTGGAGCGCCCATCCTGCCCGGCATCTGCCCGGTGCCCAAACGCATGAGGAGCCACCAGCGCGTTCGACTGGAGAGCGTCAGCCCCGCCCCATCGCCTTACGGAGGTCCCCCTTGCCCCACGCCGCCCTCAAGCACAGGACCTTCCTGAGAGAGCAGACTATCGACTGGCAGGCACACAGACAAACAGACCGGCACATGCCCTCACGCCAAGAAGGACAGCTGGCCGGAGCAAGTTAGTCAGCAAGAGCCAGAATCATAGCACCTGTGAGAGGCCGGGGCCAGAGGAAGGGATAGGGGCCCTGCTGTCAGGAGACACAGAGCCAGAAAGAGACGAAGGTTCAGAGACAAACTCGAAGATGGCAAGAGGGAGACAGACACGCGTGAGCACACACACACAGGGAGGCATAGACAGAGAGAGGGAGACACAGAGTGACTGACAGACGGAAAACGGGAGACAGACACGGCAGAGAGGATGGCATCTGATCCGAGACAGACACACTGGCAAAGACTGTGACACACCTCAGAGAGAGGCCACGCGGATGAAGCAACTTCCCCAAGGGAGGGGGCGTCAGCCTTGGGCCAGGCCCCGGCTGGATGTGGTGCCCTGGGGCTGGCAGTTACCTGTGGGGTCCCCAAGATTTCTTTGCAGACGAGGTCTCAAAGGTCCCCTTCGGCTTGGCTACCTAAGGCAAGACCCAGCTCCCGCCCCCAGTCCAAAGAGTGAGTGTGTGAGAGTGTGTGTGTGTGTGAGTGTGTCTGAGGTCGAGGGTGTGGTCGGTCGACTAGGGGCCGGGTGGATACCGAGACTGGAGGGGGAAGGGTGTGGAGGCCAGGGGTGGGAAGCCTGTGTGGTCCCCTTGATGTCTCTCTCTCCCACTTTCTCCATCTCCCTTACCTGGGGTTTCCGGCTCTTGACCTGTCTTGGTGCCGGTTGGTGTGTGTGTGTGTTTCTCTGGGTGTGTGTGTGTGTTTCTCTGGCTGTGAGTGCCTGCGCGCCTGAGTATGCGGTCCTATGTGAGGATGGGGCTGGGGCTGGGGCTGGGGTTGCGGCTAGGGGTGGGGCAGCCCCCTGGATTGCCTGAGCATGCCAAGAGACCCTCGGAGGGAGACCAGACGGTCATCTGGTTCCCTGTAAGCTGAATGGCTTACAGAGTGGCTCGCGGGCCACGCGTCAGGAGTTGGAGCCCCAGGCACCCACCCGGGGAGGGGCTGTGGCTGCGGGGACCCAAAACTTGGGACGCCGCTGCCTGCGAGGGCCACCGGCTGGAAGGCAGGTGAAGGCTCTGAGTGCGGTGGGGTGCAAGGAGCCAGGGGGAGGTGGGGCTTACGGAGGTAGCCGCGCCAGGGGCCGGGGGCTAAAGGAGAGGGGAGGCAAAAAGCCTACAGCACCCGGTATTTCCAGGCGGTCTCCCATCCATGTAATAACCAGTCCTGACCCTGCTTCGTTTTCGAGATCAGACAAGATCAGTCGCGTTAAGGGTGGTATGGCCATAGACGGAGGTGGCTGCAGCCCTAAAGAGCCCTGTGCTTCGTCTCCCTTTTGCTCAGACCTGCCTGCCGATCGGGACAGCTGGCCGCACCTCTCCACGGGCCGCACACTGTACTTGAGCTGCACGACCCGCGACCGGAATCCGGCCTGCCAGGGTCGGCAGCCTGGTGGCCGGCCGATGCCGCCCCGCCCTGCAACACCACCACCCCTGGTCAGCATCCGTTTGGCCTGGTCCGAGGGCTGGAGGGCTTCCTGGACCCCAAGCGGGTGGCTGGGCGTGCGCACCTGCGTGGGCTGGGGGATGGGGTGAGGGGCACGGAAATCTGGGCGCTCTCCCACCCTGGGCCTCTGCAGGCCAGCCCCCCCCCCCATTCGCTGCTCAGGGCCACGAGGCCGCGAGGTGTCTGGTTTGGCAGCCCGCAGCTGACCGCGGCTCAAGGTCTTGTGAGCCTCTGCTGGCCTAAGCGCAGCCCAGCCACGTCCCGGAGTGCCCTTCCTGTCGGGCACCTGCCCGGTGCCCAAATGCACCAGGAGCCACCAGCGTGGTCCACTGGAGAGCATCAGCCCCGCCTCTTCGCCCTAAGGAGGCCCACTTGCCCCATGCCGCCTGCCAAGCACAGGACCTTCCTGAGAGTGCAGTTGAGCAACAGGCAGGCACACGGACAGACACACAGACACTCGCACGCACTCACACCAAGTGAGACAGCCAGCCAGAGCACGTTTGTCAGCCAGAGCCAGAGTCATAGCACCTGTGAGAGGCTGGGTCAAGAGGAAGGGACCGGAGGCCGAGTGTCAGCAGACAAAAAGCCAGAAAGAAACGAAGGTTCAGAGACAGACTCGAAGATCGAAAGAGGGAGACAGACACGCATGCACACACACACACAGGCGCACACACACGCACACAGACACACATACACAGGCAGGCATAGATAGACAGAGGGAGACACAGACCGACTGACAGATGGAAAACAGGAGACAGACATGGGAGAGAGGATGGCATCCGATCAAAGACAGACCCACTGGCACAGACCGTGACACACCTCAGAGAGAGGCCATGCTTTTCCAAGGGAGGGGGCGTCAGCCTTGGGTGGGTCCCCAGCTGAATGCGGTGCCCTGGGGCTGGCAGTTACCCGTGGCGTCCCTAAGACTTCTTCGCAGCCTAGGTCTCAAAGCTCCCCTTCGGCTTGGCTACCTTAGGCAAGACCCAGACCCCATCCCAGGCTGAGGGAGGGGAGTGTGTGAGTGTCGGTGGGTGAGGGTGTGGTCGGGTTGGCTGGGGGCCGAGTGGCTACCCAGAAAGGAGAAGGGAGTGTGTGGACGTCGGGGGATGGGAAGCCTGTGTGATCCTCTTGATGCTTCTCTCCCTTCTTTCTCCATCTCCATTACCTGGGGTTTCCTGCTCTTGACCTGTCTTGGCGCCGGATGGTGTGTGTGTGTTTGTTTCTCTGGGTGTGAGTGTGTGTGTGCCAGAGTATGCTGTCCTGTGCGAGTTTGGGGCTGGGATTAGGGGTTGGGCTCGGGGTGGGGTTGGGGCTGGGGCAGCCTCTGGGATTGCCGGGGGATTGCCAATGGAGCCTCAGACAGAGACTGGATGGTCATCTGGGTTCCTGGAAGCTGAATGCGAAGGGGCTCGCGTGCTGCCTGGAGGCAACCCAGGTCTTTGTCTGGAGCCAGGGCCCCTGCCACCCACCCAGGGAGGGGCAGGGGCTGCAGGGACCCAACAGTTTTGAAGCCAGTGCCTGAGAGGCCCGCAGGCTGGCTGGCTGGCCGGCCAACCTGAAGGCAGGCGACGACTTTGAGTGTGGTGGGGTGCCATGGTCAGGGGCAGGTGGGGTTGGCGGCGCCAACCACGCCTGGGGGCCGGGGGCTAAAGGAGAGGGGAGGCAAAAAGATGACAGCACCCGGAATTCCCAAGGGGTCTCTCATCCAATTACTAACCAGTCCCGACCCTGCTTAGCTTCTGAGATCAGACGAGATTGGGCATGTTCAGTGTGGTATGGTTGTAGACAGAGGCGGCTGCTGCCAGGCGCCTAAGAGCCCTCCTTTTGGTTCTGGCCTGCCCCTCGGGAGAGCCGAGCGCACTTCTCCCCAGACCAAGCTCTGTACATGCGCAGCGACTGAACTCGGGCCAGGCAGGGCTGGCAGCGCAGCAGCCGATGGAAGCCGCCCCGACCCCGCACACCACCATCCGTGGCCAGCACCCGCCTGACCCAGCCTCGGGCCCAGAGGGCTTCCGGGACCACTGAGCGGCCTGCCGGGCGTGTGTGTGTGCGGGGGCTGTTGGTTGGGTTGAGGGCTGCAGAGGTCTAGGCGTTCTCCAACCCTGGGCTTCTGGAGCCAGGCCCCCGTTGGGCTGCACCCAACCCCCATCCATCTCGCTGCTCAGGGCCAGTTGGCCTCAGAGTTTTGTGGCTTCAGGGCCCACCGCTGCCTGCCACCCATGGTCCCCCGAGCCTCCTGCGGGCCTATGCGCAGCCTAGCCGGGGCCCTGAGCGCCCCTCCTGCCAGGGCACCTACCCAGTGCTCGGACCCACCGGGAGCCACAAGTTAGGTCGAACAGAGCGCGTCAGCCCCGCCCCTTCACCCTACTGAGGATCTATTTGCCCCTACGCCGTCCTCCAAGCATAGGGCTTTCCTGAGAGAGCAGAGGAGCGACAGGCAGGCAGTTGGACAGACACACAGACACTCGCACACACCCATGCGAAGTGAGACAGCCGGCTGCCGCAAGCTCGACAGCCAGAGTCAGATCCATAGCACCTGTGAGAGTCCAGGCCAGAGGAAGGGATGGGAGGCCGGGTGTGAGGAGACACAGAGGCAGAAAGAGACGAAGGTTCAGAGACAGACTCGAAGGCGCCGAGAGGGAGATGCAGGTGAGAGAGTAACAGGCAGGAAGGCCAGGGGTCTCCAAAAGGAGGAAACAGCCTGCAAGTGCGGCAGAAGGAAACAAACTAGCGATATTTTTTTCCTTCTCTATTCCAATTTAAAAGATTTCTCTTAAAATACTGTTGCCGTAATGACATCTGGTTTCACCTGAAGTTAACTATTCTCAAAACCTTGAGTTAACCAATGCATTTTTCTTATGGAAATGTTTGTCTTAAAGCTATGTTAATGTACTATGCATTTACCCCAGACTCTGTCTTCAAGTCGGCTCTGCCTAATGGCAAACTTGACAAACCAGTATGTTATACTCTGATATTGTTCCCCTAATCTATGTAAAAGAAACTATTTGCATAGTAATCTGCCCTTCTACAAGTTTCAAGTCAATCGTTTTATGGCCCAGGATGAACCATCTGGTGCTGAGATTATCCCAAAATGCATTTCATGGATGAGGGGCCTGGTGCCATTTTGAGTTTTAAGCCATTGCTTTCTTTCATTAAAAGTCTGCTAGTGACTATATAACATCCAGCTGAAGACTAGCAGGGGGGGTACTCTTTCTATCCCCTTCTGATGCCTGTCAGAAGCTTTCTCTACCTCTTTTATATTTATTAAAGCTTTATTACACAAATGCTCTGAGCGATCGAGCCTCGTCTCTAGCCCCAAATTGAATTCTTCTCCTCCTGAGGCCAAGAATTCCAGCGTCTGTTCGTTCAGCAACAACCTTTCACAGGTAGACAGACATGCACGTGCAGACACACGCGTGTGTACACACACACATTCGGAGGTAGAGACAGAGACAGGGAGACATAGAGCGAGTGACAGAGAGACAGAATACGGGAGACAGACACGGGAGAGAGGATGGCATCCGATCCGAGACAGACACACTGACACAGACGGTGACACAACTCAGAGGCCATGTGGAAGTAGCAGCTTCCCCAAGGTAGGGGGCATCAGCCTTGGGCCAGGCCCCGGCAGGATGTGGTGCCCTGGGGCTGGCAGTCACTTCTGGGGTCCCCAAGACTTCTTAGCAGGCGAGGTCTCCAAGGTCCCCTTCGGCTTGGCTTCTTTAGGCAAGACTCAGACGCCGCCCCCAGGCCAGAGTGTGAGTGTGTGTGTGAGTGTGTCGGTGGGCGAGGGTGTGGTCGGGTCGACTAGGGGCCTGGTGGATACCCAGAATAGAGGGGGGAATGTGTGGAGGTCGGGGGATGGGAAGCCTGTGTGGTCCTCTTGCTGTCTGTCTCTCCCTCTTTCTCCGCCTCCGTTACCTGGGGTTTCCGGCTCTTGACCTATCTCAGAGGCGGGGGTGTGTTTGCCTGCGAGGATGGTGCTGGGGTTGGGGGTGGGGCAGCCTCCGGGATTGCCTGAGGCTTGCCAAGGAAGCCTCAGACAGAGACAAGATGGTCATCTGGGTTCCTGGAAGCTGAATGCGGAGGGGCTTGCTGGCCGTGCCGAGGCAACCCAGGTCTGCGGCGGGAGTCCGGCTCGGCCACCCACCCGGGGAGGGGCTGGGGCTGCGGGGACCCAAGAGTTGGCACGCCGCTGCCTGCGAGGGCCGCCGGCTGGAAGGCAGGCGACCCCTCTGAGCGCGGTGGGGTGCTAGGGGCCAGGCACTGGTGGGGGCTTGAGGCGCCAGCCGCACTGGGTGGCCGGGGCTAAAGGAGAGGGGACGCAAAACGCCTACAGCAGCCGGTATTCTCAGGCGGTCTCCCATCCAAGTACTAACCCGTCCCGACCCTGCTTAGCTTCCGGGATCAGGCACCTTCAGGGTGGTATGGCCATAGACGGAGGCGGTTACCGCCAGGCGCCCTAAAAGCCCTGCTCTGCGCCTCCCTTTCGCTCAGACCTGCCTGCCGGTTGGGCCAGCCGGCCGCACCTCTCAACAGGCCTTGCACTGTACCTGAGCCGCAAGAGCCGCGACCGACGCCGCCTGGCCAGGGTCGGCAGCCCGGTGGCCGGCCGACGCCGCCCCGGCCCTGCACACCGCCACCCCCGGCCAGCACTCGCCTGGCCCAGGAGGGCTTCCGGCACCCCAGGCGGGCGCCGGGGCATGCGTGCGTGCCGGGGCTTGGGGTTGGGGTGGGGGTCGAGGAGGTCTTGGCGCTCTCCCACCCTGGGCCTATCCAGGCCCGCCTTGCTCGGCGGCTCCCTCCCCCCGCCCCCCCCCCGCCCCCCCACCCCGCGCCATCCTGTTCTCTGCTCAGGACCATGTGGCCCCGGAGGTGTCTGGCTTCGGGGCCTGCTGCTGCCTGCGGCCCGCGGTCCTCTGAGCTTCCTCCGGGCCTAGGCACAGCCCAGCCGGGGCTTGGAGCGCCCATCCTGCCCAGTATCTGCTCGGTGCCCAAATGCAACCCGAGCTACCAGCGCAGTAGACCGGAGAGCGTCAGCCCCGCCCCTTCGCCCTACCGAGGACCCCCTTGGCCCACGCTGCCTGCCAAGTACAGGACCTTCCTGAGAGAGCAGATGAGTGACGGGCAGGCACACGGACAGACACACAGACACTCGCACTCACCCACGCCAGGTGAGACAGCCGGCCGAGGCAAGTTCATCAACCAGAGCCAGAGTCCTAGCACCTGTGTGAGGCCGGGGCCAGAGGAAGGGACGGGAGACACAGAGGCAGAAAGAGACGAAGGTTCAGAGACGGACTCGAAGACTGCGAGAGGGAGATGCAGGCAGACAGACATGTCCGCGTGCACACACGTACACGCACACTCACACAGAGAGGCATAGATGGAGAGACAGAAACACAGAGCAACTGACAGACAGAAAACTGGAGACAGACACGGGAGAGAGGATGGCATCCGATCCGAGACAGACACACTGGCACAGATCTTGACACACCTCAGAGAGAGGCCATGCAGAAGAAGCAGCTTCTTCAAGGGAGGGGGAGTCAGCCTTGGGCCCGGCCCCAGCGGGGCTGGCAGTTACCCGTGGGGTCCCCAAGACTTTTTCACAGCAGAGGTCTCAAAGGTTCCCTTCGGCTTTGCTACTTAAGGCAAGACCTAGCCCCCACCCCTAGGCCAGAGGGTGAGTGTGTTGGTGGGCGAGGGTGTGGTCAGCCGACTGGGGGCCAGGTGGATACCCAGAAAGGAGGGGGCAGGGTGTGGAGGCCGGGGTTTGGAAGCCTGTGTGGTCCTCTTGCTGTCTCTCTCCCTCTTTCTCCATCTCCCTTACCTGGGGTTTCAGGCTCTTGACCTGTCTGGGTGGCGTGTGTGTGTGTGTGTGTGTGTGTGTGTGTGTGTGCACGCATGCAAGGGGCTGGGTGTTTTCAGGCTCGTGTGTGTGTGTGTGTGTGTGTGTGCGCGCGCATGCGAGGGGCTGGGTGTTTTCAGGCTCGTGTGTGTGTGTGTGTGTGTGTGTGCACACGCATGCGAGGGGCTGGGTGTTTTCAGGCTCGTGTGTGTGTGTGTGTGTGTGTGCGCGTGCGCATGCGAGGGCTGCCAGGCCGTGTGTGTGTGTGTGTGTTTTCATGCTCGTGTGTGTGTGTGTGTGTGTGTGTGTGCGCGCATGTGAGGGGCTGGGTGATTTCAGGCTCTTTGTGTGTGTGTGTGTGTGTGTGTGTGCGCATGTGCGAGGGCTGTTTTCAGGCTCGTGTGTGTGTGTGTGTGTGTGTGTGTGTGTGTTTGCATGCGAGGGGCTGGGTGTGAGACTGGGGCTGGGCTTGGGCCTGGGCTTTGGGCCGGGCCGGCCACAGTTCAAGTTTCTTCTATGGACTCTCTTATTTTTACATTTATCGAGTCTTCTACTTAAGAGTGGCCTCTATGTTTTACATGCTTGCTCTCCTTTTCTAATTTTCTGTTCCTGTTATTTTGTAGGTTAAGTTAGGAATGTTTATAGTCTTGATACCCACTAGATAAATTTTAAAACAACACACAATGATAAAAACCCAAAAAACCTGAAATAAAAGGATCGAAATGTTCTCTATTTAATTTTTGTGAACTGAATGTTGGTGAGAAATTATTTCCTCCTTATATAGGTAACACTCATTTCATATATTGTTTTCCTAAAATGAAAGTATCACCATAATTAAGATTATCATTCATTAATATTGTTCTTTCAGGCAGCTTTAGAATTTGGAAATATTCATTTCCAAATGAATATTAAAGGAAAAATACATTTCCTTTATTTAACAAATATATATATATACACACACATACGTACACTGGGCAGTCATATTGTGCTAGACAGTATGTTAAGTGCTGAGTGATACAACGATCATTAAATCCTGTTTCTGCCTTTCCATGGCTCACTGACTAAGCACAGGAACACAGAGATACAGTACTCTGGGTGCATCAAGTGTGCAGTGACTTTGCACCTTAAGGGATGAAGAGAGAGAAATTGATAGGAGGATTGATCTGAATCCTGAAGATCATAGGACCCTTCAACCCCAGGTTAAAGTTTTGATTTCCTTAAGGAAAATAAAAGGGGTATTCTTGGAGCTAGCATTTTGTTTAAATTTTCTAATTATTTCCAAATTTGAAATTTGAGAGTCTTAGCAGGATTCCTGTTGAGGAGGTAAGTGGGTTTTGTTGACTTCCAAGCAGAAAATTTTCCTGTGTGGTTAGTTGCTTTAATATGGCCATCATCTTTATTTTATTTAATTGAAGTATAGTTAGTTTTTAATGCTGTATTAACTTCTGCCATACAGCAAAGTGACTCAGTTATATATATGTATATATATGTGTTTTGTTGCTCAGTCACTGTATACATTCTTTTTAATATTCTTTTTGATATAGCTTATACCAGGATATACCAGAATCTGGTTCTCTGTACTATGTAGTAGGACCTTCTTATTTATCCATTCTGTATGTAATAGCTTATATCTGCCAACCCCAACCTCTCACTCCATCTCTCACGTCCATACATGACTACTGGAAAACCATAGCCTTGACTAGATGGACATTTTTTGACAAAGTAATGTCTCTGTTTTTTAATATGCTATCTAGGTTGGTCATAACTTTCCTTCCAAGGCATAAGCGTCTTTTAATTTCTTGGCTTGCAATCACCATCTGCAGTGATGTTGGAGCCCCAAAAAATTAAGTCTGACACTGTTTCCTCTGTTTCCTCATGTATTTCCCATGAAGTGATAGGATCAGATGCCATGATCTTCGTTTTCTGAATGTTGAATTTTAAGTCAACTTTTTCACTCTCCTCTTTCACTTTTACCAAGAGGCTTTTAGTTCCTCTTCCCTTTCTGCCATGGGGTGGTGTCATCTGCATATCTGAGGTTATTGATATTTCTCCCGGCAATCTTGATTCCAGCTTGTGCTTCTTCCAGCCCAGCGTTTCTCATGAGTCTTGCATAGAAGCTAAATTAGCAGAGTGACAATATATAGCCTTGTCGTACTCCTTTTCCTATTTGGAACCAGTCTGTTGCTCCATGTCCAGTTCTAACTGTTGCTTCCTGACCTGCATACATGCTTCTCAAGAGGCAGGATGAACCTAATATGTACTACCTTGTTGCTTTGTAATTTCCTTCTTGATTTTCTTGTTGACCCGTTGGTTTTTTAGTAGCATATTGTTTCAGTTCAGTTCAGTTGCTCAGTCATGTCCGACTCTTTGCAACCCCATGGACTGCAGCAGGCCTCTCTGTCCATCACCAACTCCCGGAGTTTACTTCAACTCATGTCTATTGGAGTTGGTGATGCCATCCAACCATCTCATCCTCTGTCGTCCTTATCCTCCTGCCTTCAATCTTTCCCAGTGTCAGGGTCTTTTCTAGTGGGTCAGTTCTTTGCATCGGGTGGCCAATGTATTGAGATTTAGCTTTGCATCAGTCCTTCCAATGAGTATTCAGGATTGATTTTTAGGATGGACTGGTTGATCTCCTTGCAGTCCAAGGAACTCTCGAGTCTTCCAACACCACAGTTCAAAAGCATCAACTCTATGGTGCTCAGCTTTCTTTATAGTCCAACTCTCACATCCATACATGACTAGTGGAAAAACCATAGCTTGACTAGATGAACCTTTGTTGGCAAGTAATATCTCTGCTTTTATTATGCTGTCTAGGTTGGTCATACCTTGTCTTCCAAGGAGCAAAGCATCTTAATTTCATGGCTGTCACCATCTGCAGTGATGCTAGAGCCCCCAAAATAGCCTGTCACTGTTTCCACTTTTTTCCCACTATTTGCCATGAAGTGAGGCGGGCCATGATAGGCCCTGAATGGGAGTTTTCAACTTCCTCACTTTTCATTTTCACCAAGCCCCGGCAGTTCGCTCCGGCGCCATAAGGGTGTTATAGCCCTATTGAAGCCAGGACATTTCTCTTTGGCAATCTTAAGGCCAGCTTGTGCTTCTTCCAGCCAGCGGGCTGATGACTCTGCCAGGCGGCGTAAGCAGGGTCTATACAGCCTTGTCGTACTCCTTTCCTTATTTGAACCAGCCTGTTGGCCCATGTCCAGGCACCTGTCCTGACCGAAAGGGAGGGCAGAGCAGGTGGCTTTTATCCGCTTGCTTTAGTCTCCGTCATCAGGCTCAAACAGTTCTAAAGGTGCATATTCCAATTCTCCAGGCTCACATTTTAGATTTGGATGGGGACCATCCTGTTTACCTTTTGCTGGTCCTTTGTCATATTGCTTTACAATCTTTTTTCCATTTTGTGCTGTCTTCCAGTGTGTGTGTTGTGTGTGTACTGTTGGCTTATCATTTCAACTAATGTCCCTTGGACTGCAGCCTGCGTCTCTTCTTCCATGGACCCTCAGGCTGATTCTTTAATGTCCAGCCCTAAGGGTTCTTCTGAACCTGTGGTTTCTCAGGTCTCATATCTCTGTGCATGCAGGTTCCTTTACCAGATAGCACCAGCTTGATAGTGCTTTTGATCTGTAACATGTTCTAAAAAAAAGAAAAAGAATATGCATATTCTTATTCTCCATGCTCACATTTTATGATTATGATGTCCCTATTTTACATCTTCATGTTTATCCTTTTGCTGGTCCTTGTGTTATCATTGCTTTCACAAATACTTTTTTTTTTCTTTTTCATTTTTATGTGTGTGTGTGTGTGTGTGTGTGTGTGTGTGTGTGTGTGTGTGTGTGCTAAGTTGCTTCGATCATGTTCAACTATATGTCCCTATGGACTGCAGCCTGACAGTCTCTTCTGTCCATGGGATTCTCCAGGCATGAATTCTGGAATGGGTTGCCATGCCCTCCAAGGGAACTTTCCAACCCAGGGTTTGACCCCAGGTCTCATATCTCTTGCACTGGCAGGCAGGTTTTTTACCAGTAGCACCAGCTGGGAAGTGCTTTTGATCTGTATACTGGCTGATTTAAATAATTTCCTTCCCAATTGTGATTTCCTCTTTCAGATATCATCTTGCTTCTTTTTTCTGTAGAGATGACCCTTTGATATTTCTTTTAGAATAGGCTTAGTATTCTTTTAGTTTTTGCTTGTCTGAGAAATTATTATTTCTCTTCCTGTTCTAAATGATAATCTTGCTGGCTAGAATATTCTAGGTTGCAGATTTTTCCCTTTGAATGTTTTGAATATATTTTGCTGCTCCCTTTCTCTAGAAAACTTTATCAGTGTTTCCATAGAGAAATCAGCTGATAGCCTTATGGAGGTTCCCTTGTAATTAGCTGTTTGCTTGTCTCTTGCTGGGTTTGGAATCCTCTCTTTAACTTTTGTCATTTTTATTATGTGTTGATGTCTGTTTGGGACCTTCTGTGCTTCCTGTTCTGGATTATCTTTCCTTCTTTAGGTTTGGGAAGTTTTCAACCAGAATTTCTTCAAATATATTTTCAATCTCCTTTTCTCTTTCTTCTCCTTTTGGAATGCCTCTTGGCGTAGATTACCCTGTTTTATATTATCCCATATGCTGTGCTGTACTTAGCCACTCAGTCTTGCCCAACTCTTTGTGACCCCATGGACTGTAGCCCACCAGGCTCCTCTGTCCATGGGGATTCTCCAGGCAAGAATACTAGAGTGTGTTGCCATGCCCTTTTCCAGGGGTCTTTGAATCCAGGATCAAACCCAGATCTTCTGCATGCAGATGGACCCTTTACTGTCTGAGCCACCAGGGAAGGTGGGGCAGTGGTTGGCTCCCAGTTGGCAGTCCCTTGGTGAAGGTGGCTGGCTGTACCAGGGGATGAGGACAGTGATCGGGGCTGTGTCACGGGACCCTTGTTGGTGGGCTGCTTATGCTCCCAGGAATGGGGGGCAGCAACTCGTCTCTGCTCTCAGGACCCTCTGCAGTGGCAGATGGAAGCCCATATCATCCTGTAGGTTTCTTATATTTCATTTTTCCTTTTCATTTTGACTTTCTGTCTGCTATTTTTGATTGGGTAATTGTCTGCTATTTTGATTGGGTAATTTCCATTATTCTATCTTCCAGATCACTTATTCTTTCTCTGTATTTGTCATCCTGCTATTCATTCTCATGAGCTCAGTTTCATCTCAGCAATAAGTTGTCTAATTTTTCTTGGCTCCTCCTTATAGTTTCTAGTTCCTTTTTACAGTTATCTGCATTTCTGTTGATAGCCTTTCTTAATTCTTTCAGTATTTCATTTCTTCCATTATTAGACTGAAGAAGTCTGTTTCATTGTTCTTTCAGGGTAATTCTCTTGATATTTTAACTAAGAGTGGTTCCTCTGCTTCTTCATTTTTATATTTCTCTTCCTCTGTGAGTTTAGGAGAAACCAATCTACTGTAGTCTTGGAGGACTATGTATATGTGGGAGCATCCCTTCGTAGCATGTGTGGGTTTAATTTTTTGGAGGGGTGAGGGCTGGTTTTGCTGTCTCTTTTTTCAGCATGTGCTGGCTGTTATCCCCTTGATAAGGGGTGCACAGGTGCACGGCCCATGCGCATGCCCCTGGGAAGGTTGGGGCAGCAGCTGGCTCCCAGTTGGCGGTCCCTTGGTGCAGGCGGCTGGCTGCACTAGGGAGATGAGGACAGTTATCAGTGCTGTATCATGGGAACTTTGTTGGTGGTGGGCTGCTCGTGCTCCCAGGAATGTGGGGACAGTAACTTGTATCTGCTCTCAGGACCCTCTGCAGTGGCAGTGGTCCATTCCTCTGGAACCCTACATGGCCGTGGTGGCTCAGGCCTGCCTGTGTAACTCATGTAGGTGGCCCCCTGATGCCTGAGAGCATGTGCAGAGATAGAGGCTCCTATGGTGGTCCTGACACTCTCTTCACATGGCCGCCAGCAGTGGCTCCTTGCCTCTTTGGTGGTCCCAGACTTCTTTTTGAGCTCCCTTGGTTGTAGCGCATCACACCCTAGTGCCCTTAGGCTGGCTTGCTGTCTTCGTGCAGCCAACCATAGTCCTCTCCCCAAGCCTGACCTTAGACTTGAGCCTCAGTACCCAGCCCCCTTAGTAGGAGCGTTTGAGGCTAGGGTGTGCCGCTCAGCACCGACTGTGCAGGACTCTCTCTGCTTTGCCCTCTGCACACCTGTCACCATGCTCTGAGGCTCCGAAGGTCCCCTTCTGTCCCAACTGATCTCCCTGCCAGCAAGGAGACCTTTCCTCTTTCACAGCTCCCTCCCAGGGCCACAGGTCCTGTCCTGATTCCTTCCTCTCTGTTTTTCTTTTGCCTTACCCAGTTGCATGGAGATTTTCTTGCCCTTTTGGAGGTCTGAGGTCCACTGTCAGCATTTAGTAGATGTTCTTTGAGAATCATCCCACATGTAGATGCATTTTTGACATATCTCTGGGGAGATGGTGAGCTCCATGTCTTGTTCCTCTGCCATCTTCATTCACTCCCAACTGACTTGTGGGATATAATTTATATCCAATATAAAGTTATTGGATATAATATCAGTGACTGAAACCTTTCTTAGATTTTTTGAATGTTAAATGTATAAATACACAGATAATAAAACTTTTAGTCAATTTGAAATGGTAATAATGCAGGGTACTGTAACATCAGAAAGATCAGAACAAGAGATGACAGTTATTGGATGCTAGCAGAGGATGCCAGGGAGTGTTGTTCTTAGACACCTGCTCCACTGTGGGTGAGAGAGAGGGAAGCCTTTGTGTCTTCCCTTCAAGGATGTCTCTTGAGGCATTGATTGCATGAGAAATGACTGCCATTATTCTGTGATTGAGTCAGTGTCCGGCATACCCTGGACCTATTGGTAGCTTTGTTATCTGTTATGCCAGAGCTGCAATGGGTCAAAATTGTCCTTTTAAATTTTCACAGGGAATAGAGTAATTTCTTGAGAAAATTAAGCTTTTGTTGTGTTTTAAAATTATGCTTAAAAAATGTTTAACCTTGCTCCTTTCAGTCTCTTTTATACTTCAGGCAGAATGGTCCTTGGTAGTAGTTCTCTGGATCTAGTGCATGTGTGGAGAAGAATTCTGTGACACTTAAATTGTTTCTTTACACACAGTAGCAGCCCTGCAGCAAGAGTGCTGGCTGAGAAGTCTTTCCATTGGCATCCCCTTTTTAAGTGTCCCACCTATTTCCTGTAAGATGGGGCAAAGGTTTATTTTTTAATTTAAACTAGTTTATTTATTTACTTATTTATGGCTGTGCTGGCTCTTCATCGCTTTGTGTGGTCTTTCTCTAGTGGTGGCCAGCGGGGGCTGCTCTTGACTGCGATGCTCAGACTTCTCACTGTGGTGGCTTTCTCATTGCAGAGCATAGGCTTTACACATGTGGGCTTCAGTAGTTGCAACTCTCGGACTCTAGAAGTGGGGCTCAGTAGTTGTGGCACACAGGCATGGTTGCTCCATGTCATGTGGAATCTTCCCAGACCAGGGACTGAACCCGTGTTCCCTCCTTTGGCAGGCAGATTCTTACCCACTGAACCACCAGAGAAGTCCCCAGTGATAATTTCCTCCCTGTTAGGTTTCCCAGGTTGCAAAAGTGAATGTAATTCTGCTGGGAAGCTTCTTCCAAGTCTCATCCAATCCTTCCATTCATATATGAGTTGTGGTTTTAAGAGTTAACTTTTTTTTTCTTCTAGTAATGATTCTTTGTATATTTAGAACTTCACTAACTTTAGTAAGTAAGTATAGTCGCTCAGTCGTGTCCGACTCTTTGCAGCTCCATGGACTGTAGGCCACCAGGCTCCTCTGTCCATGGGATTCTCTAGGCAAGAATACTGGAGTGGGTTGCCATTTCCTTCTCCAGGGGATCTTCCAACCCAGGGATCGAACCTGGGTCTTCCGCATCACAGGCAGATGCTTTACCCTCTGAGCCACCAAGAAAATCCCTATGCTGGAGGATCCCTATACCATGGAGTAAAGATGCTTTTGCTGGTGGTAAAACCTTGATGGTTTTGATCAAATGTTAAATGTTACTAAAGGGATCTGAGTTGGAATGCTGCTATGTGATGTGTACTCAGGACCTTGTGTTTTGAACACCAAGGTGGTAAAATGTGGGTGTGGTGGGTGGTGGACCTGTTTATGGAAATCTCCAGGAGAGAAGGTTGTGTTGTACAATATTATGACTCAGGGATTTACAGTGTATGGAGTCTTTCTAATATTGGCACAAATATATTTTGTAAATCCTTTTAGATAATTGTTTACAATAAGTCTTTGATTCTTGAATGCTTTATAGGCTTTGCAGGTTTTTAGTTTTAACGTCTCAATAAAAGTACTACTACTGAAAGGTTGTTGTTGAATCACGCAAAGACACCAGGATTTGGCCCCGGAGGAGAAGAATTCAATCCGGGGCCAGAGACAAGGCTCGATCACTCAGAGCTTTTGTGTAATAAAGTTTTATTAAAGTATAAAGGAAACTGAGAAAGCTTCTGACATAGGCATCGGAAGGGGCCAGAAAGAGTACCCCCCTAGTCTTCAGCTGGATGTTATATAGTCACTAGCAGTCTGTTAATGAAAGAAAGGATGAATGAATGAAATGAGAGAAATGAATGAAATGAATGAATGAAAGAAAGTCTTAAAACTCTGGCATCATGCCCCTCACCCATAAAATGCATTTTGGAATAATCTTGGCACCAAATGGTTCATCCTGGGACATAAAATGATTAACTTGAATCTTGAAGAAGGGCAGATCACCATACTAATAGTTTCATTTATATAGATTAGAGGAACAATATCTGAGTATAACATACTGGTTTGTCAAGTAGGTTCTGAGCCAAGAGGCTGAACCCACTTGAAGACAGAGTTTGGGGTAAATGCATAGTACATTAGCAAAACTTAAGACAAACATTTCCATAAGAAAAAAGGCATTAGTTAACTCAACGTTTGAGAGTAGTTAACTTCAGGTGAAACCAGGTGTCCTTATGGCAACACAGTATTTCAAGAGAAACTTCCTTTTAAATTTGTATAGGGAAGGAAAAAATACCGCTAGTTGGTTTCCTCCTGCTGCTTAAGAGAGATAAAAATGTCTGATACTTGCAGGCCATTTCCTCAGTTTGGAGACCCCTGGCCTTCCTGCCTGTTACCCTCTCACTACTAATTCTTTTATTTCAATATACTCTAGTATATAGGTTTTTGTTTTCCGTTTTCCCTAGGATTATATAGTAGTAGTAGTTAAGTCACTAAGTCATGTCTGACTCTTTTGACCCCATGGACTGTAGCCTGCCAGGCTCCTCTGTCCATGGGATTATACAGGCAAGAAAACAGGAGTGGGTTACCATTTCCTTCTCCTGCGGATCTTTCCAACCCAGGAATCAAACCCGGGTCTCCTGCATTGCAGGCAGATTCTTTACTGACTGAGCTATGAGGGAAGTGCTTACTCAAATAACTTTTATGAGTCTGTGTTATTTCATTTAAAAGTTTGCATTGACATGAAAAATTTCTTAAGAGACTAAAGAGATAAAAGGTATTGAGAGCTTCTCTGTATTTTACTTAAATTTTTTTTTTAATTTGCCTTCAAGAAGTGTAGCTTGTTTAAGCTCATTAAGAAGCAAATGGACTAGAAAAGAACTATTTCAGGATTCCAAATAAATGCATTGAATACTCTGAGGAAAATTTTGTTAGCCACGAATCTCTTCATTAGTAACATACAAGTGTTATCTTTGAAAGAATAATATAAACAATGAGATTACATTAGAGATAGACTTTTGAGATATGTACTTGTACATATTTTCATATTTTTCCTATTGTACAATATGTATATATTGTACATATTATTCCCTACCCAACAGCATTCAAAGCTGCAGAGCAGTGCTTGCCTCCTGGGAGCGGTGAGCGGTGTGATCTCTCCACGGGAGGTGTTCCACTCTGCAGCTCTCCAGTGTGGTCAGCAGTCATATCACACCGTGCTTGCAGTGCTGTGTTGGTTAAAACAGCTTTCAGGGTATAAAAATGTTTGGATAGTATCCTGGCAGTTTCTTCAGGATATAGGGTTTGATGTGTCTTTATTTCATTTTTGGAAAAATTAAAAAAATGTATTGACTCCATTGGATCTGATGCATTATTGGTGGGCAAATGAGATTGAATAAAAACTGCAATGATTGAGGTGGAGAGATATTTATCTCTGGGCTGAAAATGTGATGTAAGTGAAGAAGTGATACTGGAAGTGTTTTATCTCTGGCTTGGATGGTATCTCTAAGGAGCCTCATTTGATTCTAAATTCACAGATCATTTTCAGTACCGTCTGCTTCAGGATAATAGCTGAGCCCATCGCCTCTGGATTCATCACCATCTAGATCCAGTGGACAGCTGTCTGCATCTCTGGCCCCTCTCTCTTGCATTAGGCACATCCTGCTGAGCTGTCACAGGTCTTGGAGGGTCACTGAGTCTAAAACTATACTCACTCTCTTCACCCTCTAAACACCTGCCTCCTAGTTTCACAACCAACGCATGGCATCCAGCCTTACCATACTCTTTGGTTCTTCTACCTCCCCATACTTGTGCTTGACATCAACCACTCCTTCCATTTTCTCTGCTCTAAAATTTTCTCTTTGATAAGGTTTATGATTTCTGTTCCCATTGCCTCTACTTTTGCTAGAACAGATCATCCAACTTTGAGATCCTAAATATTTTCCCTGCCCTCAGTCTGGGTATTTTTCAGTAATTCTCTACAAGGCAAGAGAGTTAAACTGTTTTAAAAAATGTATTTGTGGTTGTGCTGGGTCTTTGTTGCTGTGTGCAAGCTTTCTCTAGTTGCAGAGGGTGGGGGCTGCTCTCTAGATGCCGTGCACAGACTTCTCATTGTGGTGGCCTCTCCTGTTCCAGAGCACAGGCTGTAGGGCACACGGGCTTCAGGAGTTGCAGCACAGGGGCTCAGTAGTTGTGGCACTTGTTCTTTAGTTGCCTAGGGTATGTGGAGACTTCCCGGACCAGGGATCGAACCAGTGTTCTCGCATTGCAAGGGAGAGTCCTATCCACTGTACCACTAGGGAAGTCTGAGAGTAAACTATTTAAAATAGAAAGATGAACTGGTTACTCCCATACTAAAACATTTCAGTTGTCCCCTATTGCCCTGAGACTAAAGTTCATAAACTGACACATATATAAATACAACATATTATATATATAATCATTATATACTGTATATGCTTGTTTGCTTGTTTAGTCACTAAGTCATGGGCAACTCTTTTGTGACCTCATGACCTGTAGCCTGCCAGACTCCTCTGTCCATGGGATTTTCAGGCAAAAATACTGGAGTGGGTACCCCCTTCTCCAGAGGATCTTTCCAACCCAGGGACTGAACCCACATCATCTTGCATTGGCTGGGAGATTCTTTACCATTGAGCCATCTGGGAGTCCCATATACCATATATACTTTACAAGCATTTATTTAACCATTTTAAAATTGAAGTATAGTTGATTTGCGATATTGTGTTAGTTTCAGGTGAGCAACAAAGTGGTTCAGATCAGAGAAGAGGCAGCCACTGCTTTTGTGGTTTGGTTGTCAGTCATGGCTTGGTGCATGGTCTTTACTTTGTCTTTAGCCCCTCCAAGACTGTAGGACAAAGAATGCCCTACAGGAGGGTTCTTGCTATTTAAACTATTTGGAGTGGATTCAATTAAAATCGTAAGGGTATAATCAATTTTAGATGTTATACATCGCTTCCCCTAGTGTTTTATCCCTTTTTTGAATTTGTTGTGTCCTTTGTTGAACAGAAGTACTTAATTTTGATATCATCAGATCTGTTTCTCATATGTGGTTTGCAGTATTTTCTTCTAAGAAACCGTTTCTTAGGCCAAGGTCACCAGCATTCTCTCATCCACAGCCTTCCACAGTGTTATCGTTTCATCATGTGCATCAAAACATCTGCTCTGTCCAGAGACCTCTTGAGTATGTGGTATGACGCACCTAGCAAGACAGTGTTCTCAACATCATCTGCTAAAGAGTTTTTACTCATTGGCTTTTAATGCTGACTTTATATCGTTCTTGTATGTCCATGTCCATGTCTGAGGGTCTGTTCTTTTCCTTTCATGTGTATTTTTACACTGAGGACTATTGTCATTTTAATAATATCCTCCAAGACAGTGGAAGACCTCTGTATTTATTCAGATCATCTTTTATGTCCTTTTAATGGAGTTTTACCCCTTTTTGTAGCTGGTTTGTGTTTTTGCTGAGCTAGTTCCTGGGGTGCTTCCTATATTTCATTGCTTATGGGAATGGTATTTTACTTTTGTATTATTTCTAGTTATTGTTGGGGTAAAAAACATTTTCACTGTCTTTCTGTTGTAAGTTTTATGGGATCGCTCTTGTGAATATTTTTTAAACCTAAAGGTTAGTCAGTAATATCTATGGTTTATAGCTACGATTCTAACACTAACTCATATGTGTGCTTTTTTTCTTCCACATCACGAAGCAGTCCTGCAGTTCAACTGAATTCTGACAGCATTGTTTACCTGCAGATGGTGTTGGGTCCTGCAGATTAAAGACTCAGTCCTACAAGGCTGCTCACTCTTCAGATGCTAGGCACGGGTCCACTTGGGCTTCTGACTGAGCAGCTTATAGGTTCCAGCAGCCCCCTTCTTGGGTTTCATTCATCTTTAGTGAAGCTCCTAGAACTCAGAGAAGCATTTCACTCAGCAGATTACCAGTGTATTATAAGAGGATATAACTCAGGACCAGTTAGATGGGAGTTGCACAGGGCAGGGTGCAGGGAAAGGGCAGGGAGCACCTGGCTACCGCTCTCCCCAAATCTCCATGTGTTCACCGACCCAGAAGCTCTCTGAACCCTGTCCTTTTGGGCTCGACTGGGCCACTGGTGACTCAATCAGTCTCCAGTTCTGTTTCCCTTTCCTCCCTGGAGGTCAGGGGCGAGACTGAAGGTCCCAACTCTAGTGACACAGTGGGTTCTCCTGACAACCAGCCCCCATCCTGAGGTTCTTCCAAAAGTCACTGCATTAACATAAAGTCAGGTGTAGTTGAAAAAGCTTGTTGTGAATATCAAGACACCTTTTTTTCCAGTCCAGTCACTTAGGAAGTTCCAAGGGTTTTATGAGCTCTGTGCCAGAAATCGGACAAAGACCAAATGCATATTTCTTATCATAAATTACAATAACACAAAAGTCATATGGGTTTTAAATGCAGCCCTTTTTTTTTTTTTTTTTTTACAGCAAAATAGTTGAAACAGTCACAGAACATAGTATACATTGTTTAGGTTCTTTTGAAATTGTTGACTTTCTCTTTGACCTTATCATCAAATACCATCAATTTTCACAAATCTATGCTCTTTGGGGAAGCTATAATCCCAAACTTCAGAAACATTAATATTTTAATTTAGTATGTTGTGTTTTACAGCCAACATTAATGCCATCTCTCATTATTCAAAAATACTTCAAAAACATCATTTAAACAACTGTATATTTTATCCAAACAGAAACTCTGCCTTTTTTGGTTTCTGCTGCATGCTTCTCCTTGGTTTGCCTCCTACATTTTGGGCTGGCTTTTGCTCCCTTCTCCTGGTCCTGTTCTTCCCCTGAACCCTTCTTACTCAATGTTGCTTCCCCCAGCCTCAAGCTTAGTCCACCCTAACACCCATCCTGGGCAGTCCTTTCCCAACATGTGGATGACTCCATATTCCAATTTCTGGCTCAGATCTCTCTATGAAGTCCAGATGTAAATTTCCTCGTCTTAAAAAAATCTCTGCATGACTGTGGGAGGAGATCCAAGCTGACGTTCTCTCTTCTCTAAATCCATTCTGCTCCCTTGTTCACTGCCTGCCTGGTGGGTGGTAATAGCATGTGCACAGCCCTTTACACAGTTTCTGAAGCCAGAGGTCTGGAGGTGTGCAAGTTAGCAAGTTCCTCACATCCTCTCTTCAGGCCCACCAGTCACTGTCTCCCATTTAAAACATACCTCTAAAATTAAACAAACCTCACTGCCTCCTTTCCAGCAGAGCTCTTAATGCTCTTCTCAGAAGTATTCTGTGGCTCTCCATTGACAGGGACAATTGGTATTGAAGGAGAAGATCGAATGTGTTCAGGATGGAGGAGCTGGGTTTGCTAATACTTTGTGTGGCTCACTCAGCATCAGAGAGACATCCCTCACAGAGGGTCCAGCCTGGCAAGGACTTGTCTTGGGAAGAGTGAGTTCACTGTTTAGAGACTGGTTGGAGATCTACTGATGCAACTACGACCCTGGAAAGGCTGAACTTGACCACTAACTTCCTCTTCTCCATCTTCTGAACAGAACATGAGAAAGGAGTCATGGTCCTGGTTCTGAGCTCAAGGCCCTGCCAGTAGCCCCCTGTCCCCCTCACACGTCCTCAGCCAAGGAGGCCCTGCAGGGCTCCAGGTCCAGGATCCACCTGTGCACACCTGCCTGGGGCCCAGGACCACCCGGCTGAAGGAAGCAGGTGCAGCGTGTACTGACGAGGCTGAGCCCTACCTGGACTGGGGGCTGCCCAGGCTGAAGACCACAGTCTAGGGGGCCTTCCCGCTGCCACAGGAGCAGCGCTGGGGCCCTTGCTGCCCCTAGCGTCCTCTTCCACCACCTCCTCGTGCTCTGGAGAGGCGAACCAGACAGTGAGCAGGCCTGGCACAGGGAGGTGTGGGGCCCAGTGACATCCAAGGTCCCAGTGAATGTTGGGGGACCTGTGTGGCTGACAGGGGCTGCTCTGTTCTTGGTTTAACCAGAAGCTGCAAACTGGGTCCCAATGGCCTGCAGACTGTTTCTAGAATGTTCCTGGAGTGGCAGCTTCAGCAGGACCAGGGGCCACAAAGCTTGGAACGCTCCGTGTCTGCTCCTTCAGGGGAAAGTCTGCTCAGGGTCCTGTCCTTTCAAACTTGCCTCTCTGGGGCTGGAGTCCCCTCTGCACCCGGAAGTGCTGCCACGGTGAGGCTGCCTCTGGGCCCTGTGTCTGACTCAGCCTCCCTCCTGAGGTCGTTCTCTGACGTCACGGCACAGGGTCAGGGTCCTATCCTAGACTCAGGCCCTGGAGCCCCTTCCTCAGTGTCTGGGACCAGAAAGGACCCGAGTGGGTGAGGGGCCGCCCAGCATCCGAGAAGGCCAGGGCCGGGGCTGGGGGCAGGGGGGTTCTATTTTCATCACTTGCTGGCAGGGTGTGGCCCCCAGCCCAGTCAGGTGGTGGAGCAGACACATGGCATGGCCTGGCACAGGACTCTGCCCACAGGAAGCCTGGGCTGGGTGTGGGGGGGGATTGCTCAACTGGGAGCAGGGAGTGGGGACAGGCGAGATGCTTACTGGGTGAACCCCCACCCCGGTACCTTCCTCGGCTGCTTCTGCTCTGGGAGGAGGCATGAGCACAAGAGAGAGAGAAGAGAAGTCAGTTTCCAGCAAGGCTGTTCTTGCGCTCTGTGAGAGTTGGGGTGTGCTTGCCTTCCTGCTCCCTGGGGTGTGAGGGGAACGCTGTCAGGAACACAGCACGGATGTCTACACACGTGTGCACACACCCACGGCCTTTCCCGGAGACATTTACCCCCCTGCTGGGTCCTGGAGTCTGCCCGTCCCCTACCCACAGCCCAGCCCAGCCCGGCCCAGCTCCATTCAGCTGCTTCCCCTGCAGGAAACCTGGCGAGTGCTGGTCCCTGGGCTCTGCACGCCCCCTCCCCATCCACCCGGCCCAAGTCCATGGGCACAAGCCCTCCACCCAGCCCCCAGTTCTGCACCCTCGGTGCCCAGGAAGGGTCTTCGGGTCCAAACTACGCCTGCGGTCCTGTCTGCCCCGGCACTGCTCCTCCAGAGGTGACTGACTGATGGTTTCCAGTGTGCTCCCCCTCCCTGGCCCCTGGGACAGGGCAGAGGGCAGGGTCAGCAGCCCCTAGGGCCATGATGCCAGGTCTGGGGCAGGTTTATGGGCACGGTGGCTCTGTGGCCTCTGGGTCCTCAGGGAAACTCTCTGGTCTTTTCTCAGGAGGCCCAACCCCCAGCCGGCCAGTCCATCCTCTAGCCCTGGGGTCTTCACAGCCAGCCCCCTGCCAGGGGCAGCCCGAGGCAAGGGGCTGGAAGCAAGGGTGTGGCTCTCCCCATACCTTCGACGGGCGCAGCCCCTGCCCAGCGCCCCAGCACTCACTCATACTCATCCACCCTCTCTTCCACGTCCGACATGGCCTCCTCTTCCCTCTACAGAGAGAGAGAGAGAGCAGTCCAGGTGGGCAGAGGGCCAGCCGCTCATCTCTGTGGGAAGCCCTGAGCCTGCCATTCCCCAGCTGCACCGGGCCCTGTCATGCAGAGACGCCCTTTCAGCAGGGCCAGGCTGCAGGCTCCTGAGTCTTCTGCAGCCAGGCCTCTTCCCAGGGAGCACCTCAGCGACAGGGAGGAACCCTCAGGGTCAGCCGATGCCTGGGGCCAAACTCGGGGCCCACGGTCACGGGGAGAGGCTGCTGCATGAGGTTCTGCCTGTGAATCACTCAGAGCCACCGTGGGGCAAACACGGAGGACGGAGCATGGCTTCAGGGCCTGTGGAGGCTGGAGGGAAACCCGAGGGACACGCGACTCCAGAGCCGCCCAGGGCCACTGTGTTGGTGGCTGCACAGACACACACAGGTAAACGGCCAGGGCTCACCCTCACATACGGTCACACACCCACAGCACACAGCAGACACACACCAACACACACAATATCAGACACACACCAGATACCAGACCCACAGAGGCTAAATGGAAGGGAGCTCACCCTCACACGTGTGCATACACACGCAGCACACAGCAGACACTGGTTACACCAGACCCCAGACACATGGGGACTTTGAGCTGAGCAGGGAATCAGGCGGATCACAGATGAGGGAATGCCCACGTCCCAGCCTGTGTGGTGGTTCCCGGGGGACCCTGGGCAGGTGTGGGGTCTGTTCATCTTTCACAGCTGCCGTCTCTACGAAAAGCCCAGCTCCGTGGAGCTTCTCCAGGTGTCTTCCATATGGCTCTGGGAACAGAAGCTGGGGTCCAAGCCCCACTCCCAAGGCCTGAGGCAGCCCAGGGCCCCACATGGAAGCGTCTTGCTGTCCCAGTCGCTGTGAGCACACGGAGAGGCCAGAGGGGTGGCTGGGAGGTGGGCATGGCTCAGGATACGAGCTCCACGCCCTGTGTGTGTGACCGTGGGAAGGCTGTTGGCCCCTGTGCCTCAGTTTCCTCTTCTCCAAGGGGAGGAAGGCTGGGGCGAAGGGAGGCTGTACCCAGTGCTGTGGCCACCAACCTGTGACTCAGGCTGCAGTGATGGCACCCTGGACGGGGGTGCTGATGCCACTCACCTGTCCCCCAGACCCCGCCCTCATGGTTGAGACCCACCCAGGCACCTGTCTGCAGACGTGCAGTGAGCCCCAGCTCTGGCAGGTGGCATGGTGTCTGCCACAAGGCAGCCGCTTTGTGGCTCAGAGGTGCTGAAGGAGCCCTGCCCATAGCCCCCAGGGGAGACTGCCTCAGGCAGCAGCCTCAGGCTGGTGACTCTTCTGAGCCTGCTCCCAGTCATCCAGTCCTGCTGGGTCGGGGCAAACAGACCTACAGTGGGGCAGGCAGGGTGGGGCTGGCAATAGGGTGCTTTGGACTGAAGCTGGCTCCCCTGGGTGGGGGTACTCATCCCAAAGAGTCTCCAAATGGGGAGTGGGGAAGAGCGGCAGGGGACAGCCCCCAGCCCAGGGTGGGTGAGGACTGGCAGGTCAGCACTGCTCCCAAGGGAGCAGTCAGGCCAGGGGCCTGAGCCCCGGGAGAAGTCCGTCACCCTGGGGTGCACGGAGGCCTCCAGGGAGGGGGTTGGCCAGCCTGAGGTGCAGCTCTCATGCTCTCTCTGTGGCCCTGCGAGTCCCCCTACTCCTGTAAGCACAGCTCCTAAAAATAGAGCCGCTCAAGAGGCAGGTCGGGGTGGGGGAGGGCTTCCAGCCCAGAAGAGGCATCTGAGATCGCGTCCAGGCACTGGTGGCAGGAAGGAGGGGGCCAGGGGACCTCCAGTTGGAAGAGGGGCCAAAGGCCCATGCCGGCCCCCATCTGTCCTTTCTAGCAGGTCGCCATCACAGCCAAAAGGCCAGGGTCACCTTTCTTGGGGAATAAAACAGAAACACTGGCCATGCTGTCAAAGACCAAGGTTTAATACCCAGCTTTGCTGTGTGACCTTATCTGAGTCACTTAACCTCTCTGCGCCTCTGTTAACCTATCCATGAAACAGAAGCAGGGCCTCACCCCCAGCCCTGTGCCCAACAGGCAGCTGGACTTGTCCTGACAGCAGCTGTTGGCCCACCTGCAGAGCTGGACCAGGGCAATGAGATCCTCCCAGGTTCCTGCCCGAAGACCCAAGGTAAAGAGGAATTCGGGAGGTCAGGTCTCCCAGCTGCACCAGGACAAGAATGAGCTCAAACACCCATCTCCAGGTGCCCCCCCAACCCCCAGCCATGTTCCTTCAGGAGGGAGCGGTTCTCCCTGCAGAGCTCCAGCAGGTGCTCTCCCCAGTAGGATGGGGCAGGGACCCTGGGGGGGGCACTGGACTCAGGGTTAACACCCTGACCCAGAGAGCCGGTCTCCCCCCAGGAAACGGGTCTCTCACGCTGCTCAGCCGTGGAGAGCCCTGTACATGTAGCCACGCATTCTGGGAAACAAACTCATTCAGAAGGACAATGCAGATAGTGGAGTGCAGTTTATTACACTGGCGGCCCAAGGCAGAGTCTCCTCTTAGCCAAGGACCCTGACCAGCAATTTTGTGAAAATCTTTTATACCCCATGGGGTGAAAAGTCAAACAGTTAGCCAATAATCAATAAACCTGAGGTTACACTCTGATAGATACAGAAAAATTTATGGCCTGTCTGGAGGAAGGGGTGATTCATGTATGTTTCTCTTGGCGATGAGTAACCTAGATAGATCTTCAAGGTTCCCTGGTCAGAGGCCTTGTCCTTCTTTTGTTTTCATAGGCACTAAACACAGAGTTCAGAGTTCATTGGAAGGTGGCTG